>NC_058138.1:20634980-20938130 GCF_011075055.1 Mangifera indica | reverse complement strand
TAATTTACTTGGCAGTATCTTTGAGAAATCAATCTTCTGTGGATTCCTAAGTTTCTTGTTTGACTTGCAGGAATGGCCGGTTTCTTCTCCAATCATCCCATGATATTCTAGCACCTTCAGCACTATCAGATTGTGAAGAAGCATTAAATCAGGGGAGTATGTCTGCGGCTGAAATTTTTATGAGCTTGAGAAGCAAAAGTATTTTGCATTTGTTTGCTGCTATTGGCAGGTTTTTAGGCCTTGAGGTAAATCTTCTGTTTCATTTTTCCTTTCCCCCTTGTTTCCTTTTTTCAAATGAAGAAGAAAAATTATGAAGAGCAGCATGTTGAATTTTCTCTTTATGTTTATTTATGCAGATTTGGCTAGTATTTATAAGGCTCCATAATGTTTATTCTTGTAGGTTTATCAAAATGGTTTTACAGCAGTGAAAGTGCCAAAGAACCTTTCAAATAGTTCAACCATATTGCTGATGGGGTTTCCTGACTGTGGGAGTTCTTATTTTCTGCTCATGGAACTAGATAAGGATTTCAAACCTATGTTTAAATTGCTGGAGACTCAACCAGATCAATCGGTGAAAGGTCATTCTTTTAATGACTTAAGTCATGTGATGCGCATCAAGAAAATTGACATCAGTCAGATGCAGATGCTTGAAGATGAACTCAATTTGAGCATACTTGACAGGACAAAATTACTTTCGTTTCTGCCTGGTGCAGAGGGTCCCAATCAGACCTCTGAACATGGTCTTCTTTCTGAATTCAATCTTGACAGTTCTATTCAGATTGCCGGATGTCCTCCATCAAGTTTTTCATCTGTTGTTGATGAAGTTTTTGAATATGAGAAAGGGCCATCTGCGCCTTCTTACCCTGTTCAGAGTCTCTCTTCATCATTTGCTACATCTTCTGCTTCTCATTTTGGTTCTTTGCCTATGAATATTCATGGTGTAAAGCCTGGAACTCCCTCTCCAAAGTGGGAGGCAGGTATGCAGATTTCACATCTTAATAATGCTGTAAAAGTTCCAATTGGGGCTGCCAATTATAATGGTTCTTTATATTCGTCAAGCAATGTGAAGGGCCCTGTACAATCTAGTTCTTTCGGTTCACTATCCTCTGGTTTAGGAAGAAGTGCAGCTGTAAAGAAACTTTCAGCATCAAAATCTGATCAGGATTTGGCTTCTCTAAGATCTCCACATTCGCTTGAGGTGGGCAGTGTGGAGGAAGATTTAGTATCTGGGAATAGGTCATCTCGACTTCTATCTCCTCCAAGGTCAGCTTCTATGCGTGTCTCTGCACCAATTGTGAAATCAAATGGACCCCGAAGCTCACCTACTGGGCCCCTCACCGGATCTGTCAGAGTTGCTGGCTCGAGCTCCTTAGTTTCAACTCCCATATGTAAGATACTTTCTTATCTGTACTATAGGATGTGTACTTTTTTCCTCTCTCTTTTTGCTTTAACTAAATTTGACTGGCAATCTGTTCCCTTTTCAGCCCAGGCAGCAGATATTGCAATTTCCCAGAGCTCTTCCCATGATGTTGCCTCAAAACTTGATAAAAATCCACGAAAGCATACTGTTTCTGATATGATGGGTTTGATTCCATCACTCCAAGGCATAGAAGTCTCTACAGGATTTAACAATAAGAAAAGGAAAATATCAGAATCAGCTAATTCTCAGCAGCCTTCATCTGAGACACTTTTATCGACTGAAATGGTTTCTAAGGTGGAAGGATACAGTTATGGGAATCTTGTTGCTGAAGCAAATAAAGGAAATGCAACTTCAAGTATTTATGTTTCTACTCTTCTCCATGTGGTTAGGCATTGTTCGCTATGTATTAAGCATGCCAGACTAACGAGCCAGATGGTGGCATTGGAAATTCCTTATGTTGAAGAAGTGGGTCTAAGAAATGCATCCTCTAATATATGGTTCCGGCTTCCATTTGCCCGAGGTGATACATGGCGACACATATGCTTGCGACTTGGCAGGCCTGGAAGCATGTATTGGGATGTCAAAATAAATGATCAGCACTTCAGGGATTTGTGGGAACTTCAGAAGGGAAGCAATAGTACCCCATGGGGCTCTGGTGTTCGAATTGCCAATACGTCTGATGTAGATTCTCACATTCGTTATGATCCAGAAGGTGTTGTTCTAAGTTATCAGTCTGTTGAGGCTGATAGTATCAAGAAGTTAGTTGCAGATATTCGAAGGCTTGCGGATGCTCGGATGTTTGCCATTGGGATGAGGAAACTGCTAGGAGTAAAAGCAGATGAGAAACCAGAAGAGAGCAACTCGAACTTTGATGCTAAAGCAACAGTAGCAGGCAAAGCTGCTGTTGAGGCAGCTGATAGGTTATCGGAACAAATGAGGAGGGCATTTAGAATTGAGGCTGTTGGACTAATGAGTTTGTGGTTTAGCTTTGGTTCAGGGGTCCTAGCTCGCTTCGTTGTTGAGTGGGAATCAGGTAAAGAAGGTTGCACCATGCATGTTACTCCTGACCAACTTTGGCCTCATACCAAGGTTTGTTTTCTTATTCCTTATGTCATTCTTTTCTTTTTCTTTATTATTAGCATTTTTGGATTTTGCCCTTCAATTAAAATTTACAACAAAAGTTATCTTGAATAAGCTCCATTTTTTTTTTAAATTGTTCTCCTCTCTCTCTTTTTCTTAAAAAACAATCTTTTAGATGATTTAGACAAGGTAAATCATCATTTTTTAAATTAAACGTTAAAAAACTATTTCAAACAGTAGAATTACATGAAGCTCTTTTTTTAATGTGATGGAAACTATCATGCCTTTTTCCTTGTTAGTTTTACTGTAGATGTGTTTGATGTTTATAGTTGTTTTTTTGTGCTCATAGAGAGGTGGTTTCTAATGACCCTGTTGACCCCTGATTCACTTTTGTAACCTCTTCCCTTTTTTAAAGATTATGTTATCTTAGCTACAAACAGAATTCATAAACAGGAAACAAGATAAAAGACTTTTTATTGTGTGTTCTCTTGCCATGGAGACATTATTAAATTCAGGCTTCGCTTATTTTCTTCAGTTTTTAGAAGATTTCATAAATGGAGCTGAAGTTGCATCGCTTCTGGACTGCATTCGCCTCACTGCAGGACCTTTGCATGCCCTTGCTGCTGCAACTCGTCCTGCACGTGCTGGTGCCATTCCTGGGGCCCCTGGAGTAGCTGCAGCTGTTTCTACCATCCCAAAACAGACGGGTTATATATCATCACAAGGACTTCTTCCAACCAGTTCAACAAATGTTAGTCAGGCTGCTTCTGCCCCCACAGGAAACCTGGTTGGAGCTAGTGTTACAGGCTCTCTAGGGAACCATAATCTTCATAGTGCTGCAATGTTAGCTGCTGCAGGGCGAGGTGGTCCTGGCATTGTTCCAAGCTCACTGTTGCCAATCGATGTTTCTGTTGTATTACGGGGCCCATATTGGATACGAATAATATATCGCAAACATTTTGCTGTTGACATGCGATGCTTTGCCGGAGATCAGGTCTGGTTGCAGCCTGCAACACCGCCCAAGGGAGGGCCCTCAGTTGGAGGGTCATTACCATGTCCACAATTTAGGCCTTTCATCATGGAGCATGTTGCCCAGGAGCTGAATGGATTAGATTCAAATTTTACTGGTGGTCAACAGACAGTTGGAATGCCGAATTCCACCCCAGGTTCGGGCTCACAGCTGTCAAGTGCAAATGTAAATAGAGTTAACATTCCTGGTTCTGCAATGCCCATGACAGTAAAGCACGTGGCTGGTTTGAACCGTGTTGGTAATCCTATTCCAGGATCATCAAATTTGGCTGTTGTAAGTTCTGGTTTGCCTATACGTAGATCTCCTGGTGCTAGTGTCCCTGCCCATGTTAGAGGAGAACTGAATACAGCTATTATAGGTCTTGGTGATGATGGAGGTTATGGAGGTGGATGGGTTCCTCTTGTTGCTCTTAAGAAGGTGTTAAGAGGCATTCTTAAATACCTTGGAGTGCTTTGGCTATTTGCACAGTTGCCTGATCTTTTGAAAGATATCCTGGGATCCATTTTGAAGGACAATGAAGGTGCACTTTTGAATTTGGACCAGGAACAGCCTGCATTACGTTTCTTTGTGGGGTAAGTCAGTTTTGAAATCACTTCTTTCCTATAAACTAAATTGAGTTCTTGTTCATTTCTTAATGTTATCAGACAAGCCAGGTGCATGATCTCGAATGCCAATTGTGTCATACAAATTATGTTTTGATTAACACCAGTGCATTCAAACCTCAAGTGTGCATGATAAAAACTTCTGAATGCTCTATGTGCAAGAAATGGAAAAGAAAATTAGGAGTGGTTAACCTTGTACTCTCATTTGAGTCTGTTCATGTCTGCTTTGGTTGCCCACAAGCTGAGGGCCTTCCAGTGTGAGCGGCTGCCTGGAGCAGTTTAGGCTGAATACAGTTGCAACCAACCAAAGTTTGTTGAATTGTATGATGGTTTCTTATTAATGATGGAAATAATCAAGTGACAGTGAAAGTGTACTGCAGAACTGTTCAAGCAATTTCCTCTGTTGAGTGATGATTAAATCATAAAACCAACACCTGTGAAATTCTTCTTAAATTTTTGTTCAGAAGCAGCTGTAAATATTAAGTTTTGGCATGAGGTAGTTTGTCACCATATAAATGACATTTGATTTTTGAGCATAATCAAGACAGATGTATTGTTATGAAGTCTAGGTGAATGAAACATGGTAAATTAGAACTAGGCTATTGAGGTTTGTGCTTGAATGTTTGAGGGACACTGCAGAAACATGGAGAAGTCACTTTTACAGATGGTTAGGAAGTAAATCCCCAAAAAAGCACTTTGGGTTTTTTTGGTTCTTCAGAAAGACATCTACTATAGGTGGTGAAAAAAGAAAAGAATTTGGATCTTTTTGGCTCTTCAGAACTTGTAATTATTAAGATTTGTCATTCCACCCCCCAATTTATAAATACCCAATTTAACTCATCCACCATTATAAAGGCACTTCAGCCCTCTCCGAAATACTGTCTTTTATACTGCAATACATTTGAAAGTTATAATCAAATTTTTAATCGCCATTATCAACACATTTTGGTTCAATTTGATTTCAACTCTTGGAACTTCTCTTGCCAAAACCCATGCTGTCGATTCGTGTCGATTCGTGTTAGATCTAGCTCTAAATTATATTAAGTTGTTTAGAATGTTTTGGTTTACGTTAAGATGGAGTTGAATTTGCTAATCTTATGACATGAAGGGCATTCTGGTGATGCTCAGAGCTCGCTACCACGAACAATATCTGCATTCTAGAATTAACTCTTCCACCCTGATTATGTTTTTCTTTTTCTGGTGAAGATACTTATTTTTTCAACTTGGTCTAATGGTGTCTTGTACAGGGGCTATGTATTCGCTGTTAGTGTCCACAGAGTTCAACTTCTTCTCCAAGTCCTTAGTGTAAAGCGTTTCCATCAGCAGCAACAACAGCAGCAGCAGCAAAATGCCAACACTGCTCAAGAGGAACTAACTCAGTCCGAAATAGGAGAGATATGTGATTACTTCAGTCGTCGTGTTGCATCAGAGCCCTATGATGCTTCTCGTGTAGCATCATTCATTACTCTTCTCACCTTGCCTATATCAGTTCTTAGAGAATTCTTAAAATTAATAGCGTGGAAAAAAGGATTAGCACAGGCACAAGGTGGTGAAATCGCTCCCTCACAAAAACCCCGTATCGAACTATGCCTTGAAAGTCATAGTGGGATCACTGTGGATGGCAATTCTGACAATTCATCTGCTTCCAAAAGCAATATTCACTATGATAGGCCACATAACTCTGTTGATTTTGCACTGACTGTTGTTCTCGATCCTGCTCACATACCTCATATAAATGCTGCTGGTGGTGCTGCTTGGTTGCCCTACTGTGTCTCTGTGAGGCTGAGATATTCATTTGGCGAAAATCCTACTGTTTCCTTTCTTGGTATGGAAGGAAGCCATGGAGGACGAGCTTGCTGGTTGCGGGTTGATGAATGGGAGAAATGTAAACAGAGGGTGGCTCGAACCGTGGAAGTTAGTGGAGCTTCATCTGTAGACCTTACCCAAGGCAGGCTAAGAGTAGTTGCAGACAGTGTACAAAGGACATTGCATGTGTGCCTTCAAGGTTTAAGGGAGGTTGCTGTGGCTGCTGCAAGCTCTGTGGCAACATGATGAACTGGTTCCCTGCATGCTGCATGCAGTTTTGACTACGGGAATCATGTTTTATGTGCAGATTTATCAGAGATTATAAATTCAAAAATTTTGTTGCAGAAGGAACCTTCAGTGCCCTGGTGGAATATGACCTCTTTCAGATAAAGTTGGGACAATAAACTTGCAATGTCCTCACGAAAAGGTTGACAGGTGATTTGGATCCTTTTTACTTCATTGTATCTTTACTGATCTAATTTTCTAATAAGTAGGTGTATTGCATGAGATTTTGAAGATAAAAGGATTTTTCTGCCGTGGCTTTCCTTGTACAGATTTCTCTGAATGGAGGCAGACTTTGTATAAAATTTTTATGTTTCTGGAAGTGTTGTATACCACAAAATGGACATTTGCAAGATGCCCACGATTGTCTTTAGAAGCTATCCTAGGTTTACTTTTGTAATTACAACTTTGTAGTCCTGGCTTTTGCAGGTTCATTTGTTTTGGTAGTAAGTTTTTACTGTGGGTTTTAGTACAATGCTTGTCTGCCATATATATATCTATCCAGCATACAAGTTTACAAAAATCCAAAGGTTTTCTCTCTTGGTTATTATTCAATTGATACACCTCTGTGATACAATTCTTCTTGAAAAATGATTTCTCACCAAATTTGGCTGTCAAAGTTCTCCAGCATTCGCAAAGGCTAAGCCAGCTCTGAATACAATTCAATTCTACAGAGAGCTTGGTATTCTATAAGAAATCAAACAGTCAAAATTTTATGGTGTTAAGGGTCATAGGATTGGCCCAGATCAACTTTTCTTCAGTAAAAAATCTGCGTTCAACTTCATTTCACTATTCAATGTACTCAAAATGGACTGCATGTCTAACCATCTTGGATGCCGCTTATCTGTAGCCACAAAGTCATGAGTATGTCCATCAACAACAACACTACTGCAACCTGCAGTTTTCTTCACTCCCCTGCTTTCCATGATCTCTCTAATCTTGTCAGAATAGCTCCAGTTCTTGTTAGCAGCATAAATGTTGGATAACAATACATATCCACCCCCTTTCTCAGGCTCCAACTTTAGTAACTCTCTCAAAGCCATCTCTGCAATTTCCGAATTCCCATGAGCCCGACAAGCACTCAAAATTGCTCCCCAAATGGATTGGCTGGGTTTCATTGGCATCTTTTCAATGACATTTTTTGCATCAGCCAACATCCCTGATCGCCCTAAAAGATCCACCAAACATCCATAATGTTCAGTTGTTGGTTCAATACCATACTCTTCCTTCATGCTATTAAATAATTTAAGCCCTTCATCCACAAGTCCGGAGTGGCTACAAGCTGTAAGAACAGCAACAATGGTCACATTGTTGGGCTTTACCTCCTGTTGCATCTCTGAAAACAGTTGCAATGCCTTTTTTCCATAACCATGAAATGCTAACCCATTAATCATTGTTGTCCATAGTGTGACATCCTTTTCAGTAACCGCCCTAAAAACTATGAGGGCTCTTTCAATACTTCCACACTTGCAATACATGTCTATCAATGCTGAGCCCAAAAAAGCATCTGTTTTTATCCCCATCCTCACAACCATTCCATGTATGCATCTCCCTTGGTCCAGAACTCCAACTCTTGCTGCGATCGAAACCAAGTTAATCATTGTAACATTATCAGGCATAATGTTCTGAGCAATCATGTTATTGAATAATTCTCTCACCATCATATAATCACTACTTTGGGCATAGCCTGCGATCAAAGAATTCCAAGAAACAAGATCCTTACTGGGCATTTGATTAAAGAAAGTTTGTGCACTCTTCAATTCACCAACCTTGGCAAACCCAGCAATCATGGTATTCCACGTAACAACATCCTTCACCATTAACATGTCAAATGTGCTTCGGGCAAGCTCTAATTCCTCACTCTTGACATACATATCTAGAAGAGCATTGCTCAAGATCAAATTTGATGAGATAACGTGTTTCCTCCTTTCCATCCACGCATGAACAGACTTCCCCAACCGCACATTGGCTAATTGACCACAACAAACAACAAGTCCTAACATGGTAAATTCATCAGGTTCAAGACCTGAACCCACCATTTCATGGAATAGTTTTATTGCCTCTAAACTACATCCCTTCTTGGCATAGCCAACAATCATGATATTGAAAGAAGCAACATCTGGACTTGGCATACTCAAAAAGGTCTTATGAGCAAGACTCGTTTGCCCATTCTCCATATATGTCTTAATGAGTGAGTTCTTCAAATAATCATAAGACAGCAGTCCCATAATAATGGCATGACAGTGTATCTGTTTTACCTCTATCATATATTTACTGGCCTTTAGCAAGTAAAGGAGAGTGTGTTTATCAGGCCAAAAATGCAAACTAAGCATAGAATTGTAGACAAAAAATGCTTGCCTGGTGGAAAAACTCAAAGCCGATATCATGGTATTGTAAATGTAGAGATTTGGTTGAGGAGTAAAGTAAGTGAAGAGAAGAACTGCTATGTCTAAGTTTTCTGGGTGTGCAATGGAAGAGAATAAAATAAGTCTGCTCATTGGAAATGTTTGGCCAATGAGATTGGTCCTCATCATCTGCCCCAAAATCTGTCTAAAATGATCTCTTGAACTGCACTTTTCAAGCAAAACGAGAGAAGGGTGATTGAGTTCAAGTGATACAGTTGGATCCCAGTTGGTTCTGTTTACTGCTAAGGTAAAACTCAGGAAGCGAATACCTCTCCCATACCGATACATAGATAAACATCCAACAAATGAACAAATACTCAAAAGCTAAGTTACTGCCAAGCGGACTTCCAGCAATGAAATAATGATATAAGTTCAGTGTAGCCAACCTTAAGTCATCAGTAATTACCCCAACCGAATGCCAAATATTTTCCACTTAATCTACACATATAATCATTATCATTTAAAAGCCAAAAATTTCCACTAGCCATCAACCAAAAGACAGCAATGCAGATTCTATCTTGGACCTCTATCAAAACAAACCATCATATAACACAAACTCTTGCAATATGAATAAAAAAAAAAAACCAAAAAGCATTTATTCTACTAACTATAAAACAGAAGTCAATTTCTAAGGCTATGTATCTATCACCAGATTTGAAAATCTTACAAAACTTTCAATATTGGGTTAGCCATATACACTTCACATGTTTGTAGCCATTCCCTTCAAGAACTGTATTTGCTCAACATCACAAATCCTTTTTAAAAACCATCATTGTCTAGCTTGATATCTTGAATTTAATAGCCCCTGCGCAAAACAGCACGGAATTTGTCCAAAAACTGATAGATGAAATTAAGATATCATTTTTTAACAATTAAGAAACTGACAACACAAAAAAAGAACATTTCATTCTTTCTACGACGGTTTTGAAAAAAAAAAAAAAAAACTCCACCTTGACACAAAAAAAAAAAAGGAACTTTGGGCGATTCTGCTGTGTGGGCTAAGTGGAAGTGTAACAAAAACAAATTAAATTACCCAGAAACCAAAGTATCAAAGAAGCTGCTGTGAAAAAAAAAAAGAAAATAGTAATAAACTGTTTTTTTTTTTGGTGAGTATAATAATAATAAACTGTTGTTACTCACCAAATACAAACGAGAAATCTAAGAGAAGGTAAATTCAGGAAGAGTTTGGCTTAAGAGAAGAAGCTTAAACCCCAACTAGCAAGTGCTTCTGATGAAGAAAAACCCTGTCTCAGATAGCTTGTGGTTGAGTTTCAGTGGGTCGGGTCTTGAACGGCTCAAACGTACCTACATGGAAACGTCCCGGCCCAATAGACGTTATTTTTTTTCTTTGGTCAACATGTCTAGTGTTTGATTGATGTTCTTCAATTCAGTGATATTCAGTCATGTTAAATGAATTGCTAGTGCATATGACTTAAATTTGACTCATGGATTAATACAAAACTATGAGTTTAGGTGGGTAATATTGAAAATTTAAAAAAAAAAAGTAAATTATATGTATTTAATTTTTAATATTCAATTAAATATTTAGATAATATATTATATTAAATATCTATCATTAATTTAAAATTATTTAATATATAATTAAATATTTAAAAATAAGTACATATAATTTTATTTTTCTAATCTTTTCAAGAGAAAAAATGTAAAATGAATTGCATATTATACAGATAGGGTAATCCCTTTTGTTCTTTTTTTTTTTTTTTTTTCTCTATGAAAATTGGTGCATGATTTATGAGATGTTAAACTAAAGTTGCAGTGATGATGATAAATGGATTTAAGCCAAATGGCCATCAATGGAAATGACAAAATTGGAGACTTCTTTCTGACTACTCACAATCATAAGTTTCAAGAAACTAAGAGCTCCACTACTGGACACCAAATATCACTAATACAACACACTCAATATTTCTGCATTTCTTACAGGGGTATGTTCAAGATTCCCTTCTTTATTCCAACAGCAAACAATCCCCATTGCAGCCCTCACCTAATTAACAAATTATATTTTAGTCATGGTCCCCTCTCTCACTCACTTTCACCCTCCATTACGTCTCTCTGTTCACTGTCATTTGTCCCATTTTCAAAGAAAAGGCTCAGTTTACTTTTGCAGAAGAAACAAACTCACCCTATAAACAATGTTAGCAGTACAATTATTATCACTTATGTTTATTTCAAAACCAGAAGCTTCCAAATTTGCTTTAGAAAACAACCAATCCTTTAGATATATTTCAACTTGCATTTAAATTTATCCACAAATACATCATACACATACCTATTCATCCCTTTTGAAAGGTCCCACATTGCACTAATGAAAAAGATAGAAAGAAAGAAAGAAAGCGAGTTCCCACCACCAGCATTTTGGTCATCCACCACTAACCCCACCACAAATATTTTCAGAGCAAGTACATCAATTCAGCTTTGAAAATTTTTCACTTGGAATTGACCATTTGCTTAGCATAATTGCCTGTGATTCACTCCTTGTTTGACAAAACTGTAAAGATGAATTAACACGTGCAGGGGACTTGACTGTTTCTTCGAATGTAGTTAGAAAATGGAGCTAAGTTTATGATATATCGCTGTTGTAAGAGCCGATTGCTACAGGATTTGGGGCCTGGATGCATGCCAGGGATATATCGTGTGAAACTGCAATTCTTGTTCAGGTCTATGAAGGGGTGTTTGATTCAGGCTTGATGTACGGCTGTGCATCTGGCTGATGGGTTTCAAAGATTGCGTTGGCAAGTGATATGGGCATGATGCAAAGCGCCTTCGACTGAAGGAACTGCATTGCAGCACCAACATCTTCTTCCATTAGCTTAGCTACTTGCTGCTCTGTTCCATCATTTGACCACTTCTCCCAAGCTAGCTGATTGGCTCCACCATCAATGCTCTCTCCCTCAATCATGCATACATCAAAAGTAAATCAATGATTCAAAAAGAATACTTTGAAAATACAGTGGGTAGAAAAAGACAGAGGCCACCTGAAAGCTGATACAATTGAGATAATAAAAATAATAAAAGCTTAGAAAATGTACTACCTCAACTGATGATAGAGGTACATCAGCAACAAGCTGAGCCACTGCACCAGCCGCACCCAACCTACTCATGCTCAAAACCTGTGTAAACATACCAATGGAATGAAAATGACATGTAAACAAAAACAATCATAGTAATGTAGAAAGAGATTTGGAATGTGGAGAAATAATGTACTATCACATTCTATTTTATTAAGAAATGAAATGATTCAGTCCGGAAATCTCAGCACCAGACGAGTCTTTTCAGGCTTGACTCCTTACAACTTCATTTAATTAAAGCAATGGCTTAAGATCCCTATATGTCAAAGATAGTCCAATAACAGGGCCTACCACAGTTTAACGTTGCTGGGAGTTCCTAGAGACATTGGTAGACAATTATCAAGTAACTTGTTGGAATTATTTTCAACCTTGGATGGCGATGGTTAATTCAATAGTAGTTCGAACGATATGTGGACAAGGGACCCACCATAGACAAGCCCCATATAAGTATTTACAAATGCAATGATTTCCTTGGTTATGTATAGCTCACTGATCCAGAAAGATATGTAACAAATAACATAGGAAATATAGTAAATCCTTCCAATGAGTCCGACTGGGTTTTAAATGTCAATACCTTGACCTGAAGCCTCAGAAACTTAACATAATCCACAATTTCGTCGAGCATGGCTGCCCTATCTGTCTGAAGAGAAATGTATTGTGTATCATTACGTTTGAATTAGTTCAAAAGTTCAGCTTAAAATGAATCCAATGGATTCCAAAAAGAGAAAAAGGAAAAAAATGCAAATTCAGTGAGCTTGCCTTGCAATTTACAAAATATGAATGCATGCGCCCTCACAGTTTTTGAAAATAAAAATTATATAGAAGGATTTATGTGGTTCCTTTCCACCTTAAGCCAGCTTCCTTGGGCTAATATTGAAATGAAGGGAATGCACGTGAAGTTATCAATAAGCAACTGCAGTAAAGAGATGCTAACCTTGTTGCAACTAGGAACCAACTCCTGCAAAGCCTTCATTCTTTCTGCAATTCTTTCCCTACGTAACTGAATCCCAAAGAACAAACCAAAAGTGCATATGCAAAGAATGAGAAAAGGCCATAGAATGTCAAAAAATAAATAACAAGTATAGACTCTGAACTATGATCAATATATATCTGTAAATAAAAACATCTTCTAAATGCCGATTTATCGAGGGTCCTAAGTTTCTTCTTACTATCAAATTATGCTGGACAATTTAACAAATCAGTTATCATTATCCAACTTATAGACTCAATACTTGCCTCCTTTCATCAAGCCATCAATAATAATACTAATACATGAAGCTATAAATCATACTCCACAAGTAAACAATATTCAGATATCTTCCATCTCAAAACTCAATTTGGTAGTAAGCCTTTGTTAATCGTACAAGCATTACAGGTTCTACAACAGACACCTTAAATGTTTAGCAATACTTTTCATGGAAGAAAAAACCTACAATGCCTGATTTTTCAGTCTTAAGAACCATTGATCACGCTTACCCTCTCGGCAATGCTATGAGGATCTGTGGCTTGTCCTCGTCTTGCTCTCACCCTTGGGCGGATGGCAGGAGGTTGTGGCGCAGCAGGAACTCCTGGCGTTTGTTGGCCAGGAAATGGCTGCATCATGATTTGTCAAACAATTGAAAAACAAAAATAATTAGAGGAATATGCATAATATAAGCAGATTTCATGGTAATTAAATTAATTATAAACATCACAGCTTTTTCAAATTTCATATTTACTCGAACCATAATCTGTTCTTTCCATCTTTTAATAGTAGCAAAAAATTTATCTCAGACTAAATCATACAAAATATCTAAGGCTGACTCAAAAACAATTTCTTTCAGACTTGGTATTATTTTTATATATTCAACCCAACTAGCTGATGCAAATCAACATATTGATCAATAAATTCAATATACATAGAATAATCATGAGATAAACATTGCAACCAAGTTTGAATTTAAGTCCCTCTAATAATGCTGTTAAACCGGAAATCAATTTGAACAAGGGTTTGGATTTAATCCACACAACCAAATTTCTCAAAGTCAAAAACTTGGAAAAAGACTATGAGACTTTGAAACCAACTTACATAACAAGTCAATTGATTGGGAGAAGGAGCGTGTTTTTACACGTTCCATTGCAATTGTAAAAGCGCGTGTTGCAGATAAATATGAAGTGTAAAAATAGACAAAGATTACCACCACAAATGGTGAAAAGGACAATAGCATAGTTCTACGCACGCTTGCAATTGCTCGCACGTGCAAGACACATTCTGTGTGTCAGTATTCATGGGTCAGTTTCCACTAGAGAGTAAAAGGAGGAACCGCCCCACTCTCTACAGTAACGCGTGCATATCACAGCGATAACCCTTGAAATCACTATCTTACCCACTAGATTATTCTCAAAGACAAATACACCCCTAACCTCAAACAAACTTAAAAAATAAATAATTTGTCCAAAGATATTCAATAATTTGACCTAATGAATGAAATGGATTGGAAAATAAAAAGAAGAAAAAGACAATCACAAATTCCTCATTTCCCTGTTGAAGAAAAATAAAGCTATTAATTTAAGGCGTCTCTAAAATTGCTTTTTAGCACCAGATTCTTCTCACACTCTTGATTTATTTTGAACAAATGATCCTAAATTTGGTAAAATAATAATTTTTTTCAATATTTTATTAAATAAAAATTTCAAATTTTGTTGTATTTATCAAGAAAATCATAGTATTAATGCTTGCAAGTTTTTCCATTAACCCAAATAAATAAATAAATAAATAAATAAATTCAGAATACAACAAATTACTGAGATATTAAAAATGTTTTGTATAAATAAGATAAAAGGGTATTTTGGTCCAAAAATAATCTACCTGGTGGAGTTGTGGTGGGCGTGGCGTTGACGGCCGTAAAGAATGAACTTGCAACTGTCCAAACGCTGGAAACAACCTTGGCATGTGCACCGAATCTCTCTCCTACCACGAAGCACAAAACATTTCACATGACGAAATTACCCTCTAAATTCCCCCGTTTCACGTCAGAACCGACCAACCCGTTTTACTGTTATTTTCTGAGTTGATATTCCCGGGAAAGTACACGAGAATTTATCAAACAAAATTCCACCCCAACTTGAGAAAAAGCTCATCGCTTGGACAAAGCATTCACATATATTATTCTCAACAGAATTATAATAATAATATATACAAAAGCAACTGGCAACTTCATGAATCTGTCAGAAAATTGCCGCTATATACACAGCAGTCGAAAAGAAAATTTCGAAGACTAGGTTAATTACAGCTGGTTTGTTTACTAATGGTTGCGTTGAAGGAAGATAGCACACAAAAGATAAACAGAAAGAGAGCAAAGAAAAGAAAACACTTTGTTTTTGTTGCCAAAATTGGGAAACTATTTGAAAGAAACCACAGAAAATGACAAGTCAATAAAATGGTAACCCTAACCAGAGGCACAGAAAAGTTTAAAGAAAGCCATACGTACGTTGATTCCAGAAGTAGTTGAAGAATTAGGAGAAGAAGAAGAAGCATTATTGTTAGCGTTGTTATCATCTTGTCTCAAGAACCCGTGTTCCAAATTCAAGCCTAAAGGCATCATATTCATGTTCATCCCCATGGCCATCCCCATACCCAAATTTCGCATGTCACTAACACCAACACCAACAGCAGCAGCAGCACCAGAACCCAGTTGAAGCAACATGGGCATGGTTGAACTAGAGCCAACTTCACCAGTGGGTTGAGCAGTTGAATAGCCTGAAGGGACCGCCAATATTTGCTCAAAGAAATCATCTCCTAAACCTTCTTGTCCATTGCCAGCCATGAGAAAGCGAAGTAAAGAGTGAGTTATAGAGAAGGGTTTATCTTGTGTTGTTGTTGAATTGAATAAAGTGGAGTTGCTTTTAAAAGAACATTATATGTGGAAGATGGGGGCGATTTAGAACCCGATAAAAAGTGAGGTGTTGGGGAATTGGGAGGCAGATCCGGAACCCGATAACCCGAAAAGAAGAGTGGGGAGTTCAAGGAGAGGTGGAGGAGACGGCAGAGAGAGAGATGGCTGAGTGAGTGAATGTATGTTGTTGAGTTTCGGCTTTTGGAGGTCTGACTTGTGTTTGTGCTTGGGTGTTTTATAAACAATGTAATGTAAGGCATGAATGGGAAAGTTTTCATTTTAGTTTTAATAGGGCGACGACACATTTTGTTAGCTCTACGCGCTTCTCAAGGCTTTTGTTTTTTGTTTTTACTCCTTCCTTTTACTTCTCTTCTCTTACTTTGAGAAAGGAACTAAAATTGTTTGGGTTGGGATAATTAATTACTTCTCTTCTCTTACATTAATTATTGGATAATTAATTATATTAATTATTTTAACTTGGTATGTATGATTTGAGAAAACTTATACCATTAGAACAAGGTTAAATGATTTTATCCAAAGTAGATTTTGTAACAAATCCAAAGTAGTTTAGTTCAAAGTGTTAAATAGTTGTATCCTAGAGTTTGGTATTGATTTTTAATGTTTATTATTTAATCCATATTTTGCGTTTGGGGTATAGTTTTTGGAATTTAGTGGATAAACCTTGAAATAATTTTATGAGAAAATTATTTTAATAATATCAATTAAAAAGTATTACAGTGTAATTTTTTTAGAATTAAAGTATATTTGATTTGAAAATATGAAAAATGTATATTAGTTTTTCTCTTAAAAATTTTCCGTTCTATTTGTGTATGACATAATTCTTTCAACTTTCTTCTTCTTCATCTTTGTAGTCTTTGTAATTTGAAATTGTTTATAAGGGAAGTGGTGGTGAATTCAATAGCATGGGGTTGAGAGAATACTTGAAGCCACCAAACATAACCCACAACATGGAAGATGAGAAACTCTTATGGAAAGCTTTAATGAATCCTAAGATTAATGAGTATCCATTTGAAAGAGGTTGCATTTTTGCTCTTAGAGGTCTTGTGTTTTTGGCTCCATTTGTGGCATTTGTGAGGTGTTCTTGATGTGGCGACAATTTGATATGGGTAGTGGTGGCAATTTGGTTATAGGATAATAACAATAGTGGTAGAATAATATGATAGAGATAACGATTAGGTTTAATAAACTTAATAATAGTAATTCAATATTTAAATTCAAATACAATACTAATAATAATCATTTTAGTAAAGTTGCTTTTTATTTTTTTTTTTCCCTTGAATAATCAATCCAATAATGCATTATTCCATAAAGAGATTATCCTAAATAAAGATGAACACGTATTGATTTGTTCTTAGTGTATACATAATTCATCATTCAAGTCTTGAATCTCTTTGATTGACTCGGAAAGTTGCATATATTTGTAGTCTTGCTTGTGCTTAAAGAAGATGTAGTCTACTAGTCTTCCTTGTTTTTGGAAATTGGAGAATGTACCCACCGTGAACAAAAAGAAATTGGCTTGTCGTATAAGTATCTTCATATTATAAAAAAGTAAATAAAAAAATCCATATCCTAATTAATACATTACCATTATTAAAGCATTCTTATGCCTATATGATGCAAGAAATAATGAACCCATGAAGTTTGCCTTTTACATTTCCATTTTATAAGATTTCTATTTATTATAATAAAATCATTTATACTTATAATAAATATTAAATTAAAAATAAATTAATATTTCATATTTTCATTTAATAGTTTAAGCTCTCGTCTCACCGAATTGCCCTTCATGGTTGTTGCCCATTTCCTCCTTTTCTTTTTTTCTTTCTTTTCAATAAAATTGGACAATATTAGAATGAGACCCTAATCCATTGCTCCTTTTTACCCGGACGCCAGTAAGAGCTAGTGTCTTCAAAGCCTTAGGGCCTAAATATATTGGTCTTAATGTATGGTGGGCCTGTTGATGTAACTTGGGGAAAGAATGATCCACAAATTGCGCCCATTTTATGGGCTGGGCACCTGGGCTAAGCCGGAGGCACGGCCATTACTTGGACGAGGGCTTATTCGGTAGATGATTCCTCGGTATACTATTTTAATAAAAAATTACGATAAGTTTTTATTATTAACAATAATAATATCTAAATAATCTTTCATTAAATAAAAAATTATTCAAACCAAATATACGGTATCCCAAATCTACTTAACCATCTTCCAATTTCAAGCAAAACGCTCTAAGCCTTCTTGGTTTGAGGGGAGAGAATTTAAACAACTATTAAGATTCACAATCACAGATCAAGAGAAGCAAATTTCAACTAAATTTAATGCTCAATTAGGCTTCCAATTTCTTGAACAAGGCCTCCCAAAAACGAAAATTTCAACTATATATGCAAAATGAACTTGCTCGTTCTAAACTCATCCGTACAACAGTGGAAGGTTTACACAGTTTACCCACTAAACAAGATTACTCTCATACACTTTCCTTTGAGCCTGGGACCTTGTCACCTTGTTTCTCCTCTACATTGACTGCCGTAGGATCCTCCACAGGCAGGTTTGTTTCAGAATCAGGATCCTTTTTAAGCTCCGACTCAAACTCCTTTGCAGCCTGGAAAATTTTAAGCATACATCATTTATAGTCACAAAATGCCACAGAAAAGTATTGGTTAGAAGATGTCGAAGGCATATAATCTTATAATCATTTAGTAATTGCTACACACTTTTTTAGTGCAAAAAACAACATCATAATGTCTTAATAAGGGATCTAACCAATTTATCGCTAACATGACAACTCATTTAGCACAAAAACCCTCACAAAATATTAATTATGTTGTCCTTTTATAAGGGTAGTTGGAAACAATTAAACTACAAAAATAACACAGGTATACTTCAACCAATAATTTGTTCCATTTCTTGTCAACTTAGCAAACAAGAAACTACCCCACTGGTGTCGGTCAAGATCATGGCCTTCAAAGTATTGTCACACCAGTTTAGCATGGATTCACCAAAAGTGCACCCTCAATAAATGGAAGCTAAATGGTTATCCAATTGACTAGGTAGTTTCACATATTTTTTACAAAGCGGTTTTCTTTTTTTTTTGGGTATTGGTAAGAAAAAAATCAATCAACAGGTCAAGCCTTCTCTTACAAGATTTTATAGGTATTGCTTGTTACAATCAAAAGAGGATATAATATATGGGATCTTGCTTAGGTGTCACATTCAACAACTGATTAGAAGACCTTTCTTCTTTTATTAAATTTAATAGTGTGTTTAACGCATTCAGATGTTTTAGTAGTAACTTCGCTATAAAATTGTGAGATACTCAGTGCCACAATCAATTAGTCATAAGTTTGAAAAAATTTCTGAGAGCAAATATCAATGTGAAATAGGAAAAGTAGTGGAGAGCCAGAAGGTGAAATCAAATAGTAATGAAGAAAAACAACATTTTCTGAGGGACAAAAGCACCAAATTTCAACTAATTTTCTTAAACAAGAGACAATGGGTAAAATCTGTCAGGTATTATAAGTGGGGTTGTCATGTAATTGATGCTACTGAAGGGAGAGTTATGAACTGTTAAATTTTGCAAGAGGTGAAAAAGAACTAAAAACTTTCTTTTTTTTGTATAAATTGTAAATTTTCCCTCCTCTGTTTGATACTCTGGCCGTATATTGTCAGGATCGATCTTGTGTTCTGGCATGGACAGTATAAGCTCTAGTGGATTTAAAAATTTTAGGTAAATAGCACTGGTTTCTGTAATAAATCTCGTTCAAACCAATTCCACCCGATTTAGTAATATGAAGATGTCTAGCAACTTAGTTGGAAACGTTATGACTACATATGCAACAAACAAATCAAGGAAAGTTTTTTTCTCTTTGCTCAAATTCAAAACCAGAAACCTATTTTTCAACACCCTCAACTCTTCAACAACCTGAGTGGGAGCACAAAGTTAGAATAGTTATTAGTAGCAAGATCAATCAAACAAGCTAAATGATTGCATTTTCGCCATTCACAAAAAGCTCTACTGGTAATCGAAGTGATCCAAAATTAATCCCAGACACAAAAACTAGAAGAAGAATGTAAATAAGCTTCACCAATGAAAACACAATAACTGATTTTCAAATGCTAAAGCTACGTCAGGCAGCAGAACCACATCACCCTACAAAGCAAGCATATATCACACACGAGAATAGGTACTATATATGATAGAGATAAGATCTCAGGCATACAATACGAGTAATGCATTGAATATCTCAAAACAAGGTCTCAGTGATAAACCACCGTAATGATATTCAACAAAAAATGTAAATATATTTCAATTAATGCCTCAGTCATTATTCAATATTTCACAGAAACAAAAGTATAAAAATAGACAAAACAGATAGAATTCTATAGCTTAGATTTTGTATCATCCACCACCTGCATTAAACTATAAGTATTAAAGGAATTTGGTGTGCTTAAGAAGTTCTTCCTGTTTGTGATATTTAAAATATTATAAACACATTATTAGAGGTAAAAAAAATTCTATTTTGTACAACTCAATTTGCTTAATAATCAAATAAACTGGATCCAGAGACGATTAATTTTTTTTTCATTCTCTGTTACCTCAGTCCTCGGCTACCATACCAAGTTTTAAACTGAATAAACTATATTAGCTAATAGAACTCAACACAATTATATCACTATTCTCATTCATGCATTCACCACAAACCCCAATTGAAAAAATAAACAAAAAAAGTTCAAAATTTTCTATTCATTTCATTCACTTGATCAAAAACCAAACAGATCCAGATAAAAAAAACCAGCAAACCTGTTGAAAGCTCTTGACGGTCTTGCCGATACTCTTGCCCACTTCAGGCAACTTCTTGGGACCAAAAACTAAAGCAGCGACGCCAGCAATAACAACAAGTTCAGGTACACCAAGACCAAACAAAGCATTGCAAGAAAGGCCCTTCTTGGGGTTCTGAGCTTTCGTTCTGCGGTGACTCAGAACCAAGTAACTAGTTTTGAAGTTAGTTCTGCTGAAGAGAGACCCGGTGGTGAAGAAAGTGGAGTGAGAAGAAGAGAAGGAAGGAGAAAGCATCGGTAAAGGTCTTGCTGAAGAAGAGAGAGGAAGAGTCAAAGAAGAAGAGATCTCCATGGTCTTTGTGGTAATGCTCAGAATTTGTGTTTTTGGAGTTGAAGAAGATAGAAAACAAATTGGCTTAGGTTGGGTGCTGAGTTTTCGGATTTTGCGGCTTGAGTTTGACTATTCTGACTACTATACCTCCCCAGATTTTTCTGAAATTTTAAGGACATCCCCAATATATGATAACGGGAACGGCTATTAAGGCCTTACATAATCAATCCTCTTATCAGTTTTATTATAGAACTATTCAACGATGTATATCTCTATCACTTAAAAAATCAAATAATATTGTATATATAAACAAATTTTATTAATTTTTTTATACAATATGATGTAATAATATATGACTATGTGATTTTAAAGTGAATAAAAAAATATATGCTCATATCATAATTTATCACCTCAATTTGAATTGATAAATTAATAAAATTTAGGGATATTAATTAAAATAGAAAAAAAATTTCCCGTTTAAATCTTTTTAGGCAAACTTACAGTCATTTTACCTTTACAAGTAAATTTATTTGTAATTCCAAAAATATCCTCCCAGCCCTGTATACGTAGGCACTGAAAGGAAAGGCTTGCGTGTGTAAGTGCATGCAGAGTGCGTACGGTGCACGCACCCTCGTTAATATATATAAACAGAGTGCGCACACACCCTTTCTTATATATATATATATATAAGGGTGCACACATTACGCGTACCCTCGCACTCTATTTATATATATTAATGAGGGTGTGCGCACTACTCACGCACCACACGCACTCCGCACACACTCACACACTGAAGTCTTCCTTCCAGCGCTTACACATACAGGGCTGGGAGGGTATTTTTGAAGTTACAAAAAAATTTGTTTATAAAAGTAAAACTACTGTGTATTTGCCTAAAAAAGTTTACGAGAAAATTTTTTTGCCTATTTTAATTAATATCCCTAAAATTTATTTGTATATGTTTTTATATAATCTAATGGGATAATGTATGATTGTGTGATTTTAAAATAAGAAAAAAATAAATATTCATATACTCACTTATCACCTTAATTTGTATAAATAAATTAGTAATATTTTTTATATACATAAATTTGAGTAAATGATAGATCTCCGTATTTTAAGTGGTAATTTGTCATTTATGCAAACCTTCAATGGAAAAAGGTCTTTTGACCTAAATTTAGGTTGTTAAGGAGTTTACGAAAAATCTCGCTGTTGAATTGGGGCACTGAAATCTTCGCCTATGGGCGGCTGTTCCTCTGCTTACCAGTCAACACCCACATGCACTCTCTTCCAAGGCAGAGGTGCCTCACGCTTCTCTTCCTCAAAACGCTCGCCCCAATCCACTTCCAGCAAATCCATGCACAATTGATCACTAACTCCCTTAACTCACCTACTCTTTATGCCAAACTCATTCAGCTCTACTGCTCCAAGCCATCCCCGCTATCCTCCCGAATTTCCTACTGTTTGTTCTCTCACTTTCAGCCCCCTAACATCTTTCTTTTCAACACGTTGATACGTTGCACTCAACCCCAACCCTCCCTTATTCTTTTTGCCGACTGGGTTCCTAAAGGTCGCTTGTTTTTTGATGATTTCACTTATGTTTTTTTACTGGGGTCTTGTGCAAGATTTTGTTCACTTTCAACTTTGTGGCTTGGTAGACAGATACATGGACGTATGGTGAAGCATGGTTTTATGTTGAATGTTTTGGTGTCAACTACTTTAATTCATTTTTATGCAAGTAATAAGGATATAATCTCTGGTAGAAGAGTGTTTGATGAAATGACTGTGAGAAGTAGTGCTACATGGAATGCTATGTTTACAGGTTATTGTTCTCAGAGCAAAAAGGCTAAAGACTCTGCATTTGATGCGTTGGTGCTGTTCAGGGAGATGTTGGTTGGTATTAATGGAGTGAAACCTAATGATACTACCATCCTTTGTGTTCTTTCAGCTAGTTCTCTACTTGGTGTGCTTGAAATTGGTGCTTGTGTTCATGGGTATATAGAGAAGACTATTTACTTGCCTGAGAATGATGTGTTTATTGGTACTTGTCTCGTTGATATGTACTCAAAATGTGGGTGTCTTGACAATGCTTCATTAATTTTTAGGTTGATGAGGGAAAAGAACGTATTGACTTGGACTGCAAAGGCAACTGGATTGGCTATTCATGGGAAAGGAAATGAAGCAATGATGCTATTGGATTCAATGAGAGCTTGTAGTGTCAAGCCTAATGCAGTGACTTTCACTAGCTTGTTTTCTGCTTGTTGCCATTCTGGCCTGATTAAAGAGGGACTTCATTTGTTTAATAACATGAAGACAAAATTTGGCATTGAGCCTAATATAAAGCATTATGGCTGCATTGTCGATCTTCTTGGCAGGGCTGGGCACTTAGAAGAAGCATATGATTTTATAATGGGGATCCCAGTTAAAGCTGATGTAATCTTGTGGAGGAGTCTGTTGAGTGCTTGCTATGTTCATGGGAATGTTGTGATGGCTGAGAAGGTCGGGAAGATCCTCCTCCAGCTACAGCCAGAGCTGACTTCTTCAGATATGTCAGTGACTAGTGAGGATTATGTAGCTTTATCAAATGTTTATGCTTCAGCTGAAAGATGGCTCGAAGTGGAGAGTGTCAGAAGGGAAATGAATGTTAAAAAGATAGAAACTGAACCAGGTAGTAGCTTAGTTCAAACTATTAGAGATTATGCCTAGGATAGGTTGTAGAAATAGAACCCAGCTTGCAATTTCAGCACCTCAATCTGAAGATTTCAATAGGACTGTGAAGATTGAAAAGATACTGGAAGGGAAACATCGTGTTGTAGAGTGTGCTAAAGTGACAACTTAAAAATTGATTAGTGGGAGATGCTGTGCAGGGGTTGGAGAAGTAGCATAGGCAAGACCGCTGTGATTTTCCGTTTGATGTAAGGAAAACTGTCAGTGATCAATTCCGCCAATGAGGACCAAAGTAAACTTCAAAGCGTTGATGGAGTCTTGCCATATCAGTGAAGTATTCACTTGATATAAACAAAATGCCTAGGGATCAATTTCTCTGTGGGATTGCAAATGCTGAAGCCTGCAAGTAAACTTCAAAAGCACTGTTAAATTGTTGATAAACTACTCCTCGTAGCAGGAAATGGCAGAGAGTAAAAGCTATCCCAATGGATCATATCGATGGGGGTGATATGTGCACTGATGCCTTGAATTCAAACCAGTTTATGTGAAGTTATTCCATTTTAATTTATAAAGCACTCCATCCTGTAAACCTCTCTCACTATATCATCTATAGAACAGCGATTGTGTTTCTCATTTGATTCTGTGATTATTTATATTAAAATTTTATCTTCTCTACCCAGTCAGAATTTCAAAAATCATGAAGTAAAACAGAACATGAATGGTAGAAAAACAATCGTGCATTCAGCAGATGGAATGACACTGCTAAATGAAACTGTACTAATTAGTTGATTAATAACTGAAGGTTAATATAACAATCTGACCCAGAGAAGTTTGACTTATATGAATAAATGTAGAATAAGAGTTTGGAACCCAAAATAATACTGCAATTGAATCAAGTTTCAACAAGAAACTTCTTCAGACAAGGGTCAAGCCGTTTGTTACTACTTTTCTCCACCTGACCCAGGTCCATGAGGACTTACTCCCCCACGAATTCTCTTTTGCAGATGCTCCAAGCTAGCCACTCGCTGCATGGAAACAGTTCTTTCAATCTTACTCCCCATCAGGGATGGTGCCCCACCATTCGATTGCACATTTTCAGCAGAAGACATGTCAGGCAAAGCAGTGTTGACACTCTGGTAATGAGTAGGCATATGACTATCTGGGGCATGAAAGAAGTGATGATCCGAGTCATCTTGCACAGGAACAGCAGCATCTGTCGAAGTATCAGAAGGGCTTCCACCAAATGATGGTAGACTCATAGTGGATACTTCTGACATGCCATGGAACATAGGGTTGAGCCCAGTAAGTCTCTTGACTGATTCCTCAGCCATCTTCACCTGAAATATAATCAGGACAAGGAATGAAATTATAAAATATTAGGTTTCTCTTTTACTCTTATGCATCAACAACTCTACTCCTTTTGTCAAAAATAATAATCAGTAGGATCCTATCACAATGGTTTTGATCCTCACTTTGCAAGTACTGATAAATTTCTTACCTTTGCTCTTAATGTTTCAACATCAGCTTTCAGAATTCTGTTGTCAACAGCTGCTTCATTGTATTTTTGGCTTATGTCAGTGAGACGTTTCTGTAGAGATGAATTTTCAACTCTTAGTTGAGAAACCTACAGAAAGGGAAAGTTGCATTAGAAACTGCATAAAGATTTTTCATACTGAGGCGGGAAGCAAGATAGCAGGAACAAGAACCACACCTGTGTCTCAAGTTCACTCAAATGGGCCTGCTTTCTTCTTCTAGAGCGTCTAGCTGACTCTCTATTGGAAAGCATTCTGTAAAGAAAAAATATGAATCAATGAAAAGCTTTCTACAACAAATAGACCCCTGAGAAAATACAAATTGATGTAAATGGACAAGGTAATACATTATATGGATTTAAATATGCACATTGAAAACAAATTTATTAGAGAAATATTCTTATATATAACCTTCTTTAATAATATTCCTTTTCAAAATGTCAAGGTTTTGTTTAAAGGAAAGATTTAACCATAAAATTACATGACTAAACCTAATTCTCCTTAATGAAAATAACAAAGACAAGATAGAGGGAATGTGCCAGACTACCAAATCGAGCAACATCTAGCACAATCTAGCTTGGCCTTAATTAGACTGTTAAACCATATAGTAAAATGCTAGACCATTGAGTCTATCATAGTCTAGTATTATTTAACAAGAATATATGATTTGTTGTTTCATGAAGGCTCTAAATGGTTAGTTACTAGATTTTATACCTAAATTTGTGAAAGTGTGATTATTACGTCCCAAAATTAGACTGGCTACCAAACAATTTCAGAATGTAAGGTTACATGTCTTGTTAGTGGAAGTTTGAAGCAAAAACTCTTAAGGCTCTGACCTCTCTTTCATGTCAATTTCACAATTCAATTCAAATAAATCATCGGATCTAAAACCTATGTTTTCCAAATAATTCCCTTTGCTCACTGTACAATAATCAGCATAGATATAACATCTGCAAGCATCAAATCTACAATATTATGAATTGAAAGAGCAGAGACTAAACTTACCTCCTGACCCGTTTTGCATCAACAGGGTCCATATGCTGAGTTGTTTCAGTTTCTCCATCAATTTCATCATCTTCGGACTGCTCTCTTGATAATCCACTGTTTGCTGACTTCAATGATGCAACATTTTTCGTTAGGGTGGTTGATGAGGGAATTCCATTAAGTCCATTAGAATCCTTATCTAGGGACCTAGACAATGTGGCTCCTATATGGTAATCAGAATCCCAAAAAAAAAGAAAAAACATATTATTCTAACATGAAGTATTTAAAAACCCATCATGCTACAGTCCACTTAGAAATTGCTCGGCACAAGCGTACACAATAACAAAGGATGCTGGCACACATTCCTTGAACAAACAAAGGTTAACAGAGGCAAAGACCCAAATAGATTAGTTTGCACCTTATCCCCCTTTTTAACTTCTTATGTGCCTGACTCATAGGGGGAAAAAAACGGATTCACAACTTCAAAACAGAAAGTCATTATAAAATTTATTATAAATTATCCCCAATGTCAACTAGAGCCATCATATTGACCAATATCTTCTTTGCTCACCTTCTTATCTTTTTTACTCACCCTGACTCCTAATGATGCCATCTTCTCTATCAATTTATGCCCAAGCCACTTCAACTTGACACACATTGGTCTGTCAATAGCTTATAAATACCATGAAATATATTTATTAATTTATATGAACAAGCCATAAAACAATTATGATTGTTGGGAACTTAGAATTTGTGAAGCCAACTTTGCTAATAAAAAGTAGATCTATGAGATAGCAAAAGCAAAGAAAATTTTCCAGTAAGGATCGTCATATATTTTCACTAAGGATTGCCACATATTTTCAGTCTCTCTCTCATTCTTCATGCTACTAATAAGATTTACGAACCAGAAGAATATCAGGTCTGACATAAAATCTATACATAAATTGAATTGCATATAGATACCAACAATCATAAAGATGCTAGTTCAGTTATGCAAACCTTTGGAAGGAGCATGAGATCCTAGTTGTGGGGTATTGGAGGCCTCTGATCCACTGTCAGCTCTTGCAGAAGAATCTTGGGGTCTTACATAAGCTCCCTGTGACCATGGAGACACCAAGAGAATAATTTTTAGATGGCCAATGTTAAGAAAAACAAGATTCTTCAGCACCAAATTCCAAATATCAGATCCAATTACATGGAGCTTTCAAAAAGAAAAAACAATTGCAATTAACGTTAAATAATTATTTGAACATATGCCTACATATTAAAAAAAGTTACAATCTTTTTCACTTTATGAAATAAAAATATATGTCCATGTTACTTCACTGGACATCTATAAGGAAGCCAGGAACTACACACACAACAGTTGACTTCAAAAGAGGAATGTCATGAGGATTATGAAGCAATACTGCTAAAACAATTTATAACATGTGCAAAGCACAAGAATTAATGCTAACATAATGGTGAGATATCTTTTACTCTTTTTACATATAAGTACAAAAGGAAAGATGGACGAATACTGTGAACTACATGTTATACACAACATGAGTTCAATTGAAACAAAAAGCGACAGAATTTTCGAAAGTGAAACATACTGAGGGGAAATTAAATAAAGCAAAAGAAGAGGGGACATGACATCACAGAGGTATCAACTTTTGACTCTTCATGAATTCAAGCTTGACCAAGGTTGACAAAGAGGTCAATAAAAGTTACTATGGATGGCCAAAAGCAATAGTAAAAAAAAGGGTTCCAGAAGATTACCTACCTAGGATTAGAATGATAACTAACGTGGATATTTATTTTCTATACGTCTCTCCTAACCTATAATCTCTAGCAAAATTTGCTTGTCTCAAGTCCAACAAAAATAGCCCTAAACCCGACATGATTTTAGTTCAATATAAACATAACCGAATTTCTGTAAGGAGAATCGGATTAAATCAAGTAAAAATATCTAATCCCCAATTTTAGATGTGTATTGAATCCTTTGATATAAAACAAAATAACTGAAATCCGAAATAATGATCTTTCAATGTTCGCAAATTATCAACTCAGCTAACACATGATTTAGATAACTCAATCCGATCTCTTTTCTTCTCTCCCAACACAAACCAAAACCACAAACACACCAGAAAAAGAGCCCAATAAAAGTCCATTACATTATTTTCTCCATAAGTTTTCTCACCAACCAAACACAAACCCAGAACCAAACAAAGAAAAAGATACAAACTCTGAACATTGTCCTCTCGTTTCTCACCAACCAAATAAACCCACATCAACAAATCTGAATAAAAAAGAGAAAACCTTACTCGATACAAAGCAACAGCAGCACAAGCAAGATTAAGCTTGTTCTTAAGAATAGTCTGGTAGTCGTCCTCAGCATCCACAGGAATACTCGGAGCCACGCCATTGGAGGCGGCCACGTTAAACGACCCCGTCGTTTTGTTGCCACCCTTTACATCAGCAACGTTTTTATTATTGCGGTCACTGTGGAGACCTTTGATCTCAACAACAGTATCGTTATTGGTGTCAGCACAAGCAGCAGCAGCCGCCGAAGAAGATTGTTGCGGAGAAGATCCTTGTCGAGCCTCTTGAAGAAAACGTTGGAAGGCCCACTCAGATTCGCTACGGTTCATTTTTGACGATTCGTACGGTAAGTAAGACCAAAACCGGTCGGAGAATTCATAACCTGAGAACACCCAATTCGTTATAGTCAAGTGTAGTTTAGTTCATCCAGCTGTTGTTGCTCTTATCATCGAGGAATAAAACGTCGTTTGGAGGGTCATTTTCGTCCATCCACTTTTTTATAATTATTTTTCAATTCAACTAATTTATTAATATTTTGAAAATTTGGAAAGGATGGATAGCTGTGGTTAACAATTTTTTTTTTTCCCAATTTTGCTTAATTATAATAATGATTGATTTATTAGGAAAAATATTTTAGAATAAATTGAAATTTATAAATTAAACATGTTTAATAATGTGTGATTATAATAAAAGTGAATTTTCTTTTTTTTTTTTTTGGGTAATAAGTGTATATGGAAAGATTAACTATTTACCTATTCAATGAAGGACTCTTTAGTCTTTTTACCTAAATTCAAGTTGGGAAAATAGAGAGACAGATCACAAACTTGATGTTTATCCATTTGGATATATACAATTACCAATTTGTTTTGTGGGGTAAAAAAATAAATAAATGAAAATAAAAGGGCATTTTATAAAATAAAAAATTTAACCAAAGCCTAACTAAGTCAACAAAATTCATGGTAAATATGAATAAAAAATAAAGGGAAATTTGTGATTGGTTAATCTTCAAAAATTTCTGGATAGGTAGTGGTTGGTATGTTGGAGGCTAATCCTCTTCAATATTTGTTGATAAATATGGAATTTTGTGGCCCACAAAGGCTTGGTATCTTTGGGATTGACCCACATCCTTTTGCCTTTAAAGGCACATAAAGTTGTGTTTGTTTGTACCTAATAGAGCATTATTTATGCTATTTTGACAAAAATTGCATGCAAGCAAGAACCGATAGAAAATTTAATAAATTTATGTATATTTAATTAAATATTAAAGTTATATATTATAATATAATTAGATTATTTTAAATAAAGATAAAATAATATTTAATTACATAATAATATATTATTTAGTATTTAATTATATACTCAAAACTAAGCGTATATAACATTGTTACGAAAATTAATCAATCAATCAGCTATTGGATTTAAGAGTTTGAGTTTCTTTACATCATGAAAGATTCTCAAAGAAGCATTAAGGAGTTTGTGATCTAAGTGTTCTTAGAAGCTTCAGCCAAATTTATGTCAAAAATTGGCATAAGGGTGCTGTAAAGAGATGGCTGCATATGCCACTAGAAGATTTTTTTAGCACTAACAAGCTGCAGATGCATGTGGAGAAGATCCCAAAAATATACATCTTTCTAACAAAATAACAAAAGTTATGATATCTTATTTGTGTTTTATTATTAATTTAAGCTATGCTGAGTCAACCCAAAAGTAGAAAGTAGGTGTATCAATCTTATACTATGATAAGAACCAATGGGATTGTGAATGAAATTTGTTGATATAGTACATACGAAACTTGTTGGATTGGTAGTACACATCAACTTGTGAAATGACATTTTTAACCTTGTTCAACCTAAACATCTTACATAATCAATCTACCTACCATGGCAAGTTCATAGATGGGATTGTAGAGTCTTTAAGCAAGACCAAGAAAGTCTATAGGATGACAATATAGTGGAGACTCAATTATGTCTGTGAGTCCGATGGTTTCTGTAAAAATCAAAATATGCAGCTGAGTTTATTAGTTACTGGCATTAATAATCAAATAAATGAATTACAGTGCTCAGTTCAATCAGGAAATTTATTGTTGAATTGCGATTACAGAAAGTCTTGATCTCATTGTTAAAATTGAAGATAGAGGCAGGAAGGAAAGAATAAAGTGATGAGAGATACATCACATATCAAACAACCCTGTCCAGAAATGCAAACATATGGAGCTTTCAAATGGGAACCTTATCATGTTTGCAACCTGATAAAAGGAAAATTTAAATATCCTCAACGCCTTCCAGATGCTACAGACTCCGTAGAAAAGAGATGTTTTACTCGTGAAAGAACTGAATCATGAGCAGGGTCATATGGATGGTCCTTGGAAGGAATCTCCAAGATCGCTGGAATTGGCTTGTTGTAGCTATCAACCAAGAACCTTATCATGTTTGCTACCTGTAAGCGATAAGAAACGTTGAAGTTTGCATGGGAAGTTTTTGATTGACAATGGATTTGAAGACAAAACAAACTTTGCATCAGGCAACCTCTGTGCTACATATTAGTGATGTATGAGTCCATCACTTAGAAGCCAGGCAACCTCTATGCTGCATATTAGTGATGTGTAAGTCCATCACTTAGAAGCCAGGCAATACCCAGACTTAGCAAAAGAGCAATTAACAATTGTTGCCAAGGCAATTTGAATCCATGCCATGGTACAGAAACATCACAGACATATAAATTTCAACAAATTATTGTTCAATGACAGATTGCAATTATTTAACCTGTTATGAACTGACCTTTCAATCATTTACACCCACTTTCAAGCTCATAATATGGATTATAAAAGAGTTAGTGAAAACTTACATATTGGCTGATTAATACAATAGCAACGTCCTCTTTTGTTGTAAACTCTTTGAATGCATCTTCAATTGCTTTCACCGTTGTTTCTAAGAAGAAAATATGAAAACCATTAGCAAATGAAATCAACACCAATAAACTTCATTTTGCAAACTGACAGGGGAGATGGAATTCCCAGTTTCTCATATGAAACAAGTGGTGAAAAACTGGGATGTGATGATATAAATAAAAACTAAAATGATGTCATTCCAAGTTTGCATTTCAAATAAATTAGACCTTGCTTAGGTTATAAATAAAAACTAAAATGATGTCATTCCAAGTTTGCATTTCAAATAAATTAGACCTTGCTTAGGTGGGAAAAAAAACAGTTTCTTTGGGTTTTTTTTTTCTACAAAGCACCAAACTATTCCTCCTATTGGCCCTAGGTGTAGGCAACAGTCCCACCTAAGAAGAACGACTTTTCACTTCAACTTTATAGGACATAAGCCATAGAATTTATGAAGGGCTCCAGGTGGATTTATCAGAAAAATTAATGCCCGGAAAAGATGCATAAACTTGCTGACTTTCTATGTCATTGCTATTTCACTAAATGTTTCACAAGAAGATAGAAAAGCTGAGTATGCATTTTTTTTTGCCCCAACCTCACCTTTCTTCCTCAAGTATTACTACATAAGTTGGTCATAATCTCTTAACCACATGTTAAGACAAAACAAATTTAAACTTTAAGAGATGGAAAATCTATACAAGAAGATTTAAGTATAGTATGAGCAGGCTTCATATGAAATTTTACAAAAGCAAGTTTGCACATTTAGCCATCATAGAGGCCTGTGAACATACTCGAATCAACAATAAGGTAGTTTGTCTTTCTCCGCAGATCAACGTTACCAACTCCAGCCAGCAAAAATCCAGTAACAGTGTCCTACAAGATTACAAAAAAGTTCATCATAAGAGTCGTCGAGAGATGCAAGTTTAATTTATCATGGTCTTAACCAGTAAAGCAAGGGAAATGCTACATGTTGGAATAAGTGCATATAAAGTCAGTTATTTCCAGACATTCTAAAGTACCACACCACAGAAAATTCATGAAAACTAGACCAATTATGATACCTTTCCATGTCAAGGATCATCTGATCCACAATTGTCACACATCAACAATGTTTACAAGTTACACAAGTGTTTACAAAAAATCAACCTTCATTTAGTCCACTGTTCTTAGATTATCAAGGACACATTAATTCCTAATCTGAATAGCATTTTTTTCTACCTAGAAAAGACTTATATTTGAGAAGGCTGGAGAGACTCCAGATTATCAAACCATGCCCCAATAATTGTAACGCCAATTTTCTTATAACTCATGCTATTATCTGTCCTATATCATGTATGTAAAATGCTTATGCTTTATCCAAATCAACAGTGCTGTGCATCATGTACGTCTTAGACTTAAACCAGTTGTCACAAGAAACACCCATGTCTTCTTTAGAATGTGAAACAACACACAAATCAACAGATCAAATTCTTTTATTTAGAATATCCAAAAGAGAAAAAGGCAGGATCATCATCATAGCACCCTCCCATTATCAATCCTAAGATGAAAGAAGAACTACAGTTACATGTGGACGAGGCATAACAATATATTAACTCATTATTTTGAAGAGTCATCAAGTTCATGAATTGCATACCGAAATGAAATAAGTATAATACTAAGCCACTACTATCACCAAGCTGGGTTATATGAGCACTTTAAAAGTAAGAAGCGCTGTGTCAAGCACGTAAGAAATGCAGAAACATGTAATACATTTACCCGAGCATATTAATTATCTCCAGATGTTAACATGACAGCATAGAAGAGACAATTGAAAAACATGAAGTAAATGACAAAGATATCAGCATATCACTCTTGGAACTAGAAAAAGTTCTATTGCATCACTATACAAACTGAAAAAAGAAGCTCATGAACTAATCTCTACGATAAACAATTATCAGTTACCTCATCAGCAATCATGGCAATAAGTGCTGAGTTGCTAGTACGGATTTGAGCTCTTCCAGCCATTTCAGATTAAAATAATTGAACTGCCAGAAGAAAACCACAAGAATTTAAAAAAAAAAAAAACTGAAACAAACAATAAATCTTACAAGTAACAGAACAATATTAAAATGATATCATCATTAGATCTGAATCCCTAGCTAGCAATATGTACAATGTCAGAGATTTACTTAAACAAACCACTTAAATCTTTTCACTAAAACTTAATTCATGATCTTCTGGGATCAAATGTGTCTAGCATACTAATTATTTACAAAGTAAAAAGACTAGTGGTGGTATTGCTACATGTGTAAACAAGTAAACAAACAGTTCTCAATACCAGAAACTTTAATATTAAAACTCCACAAACAAGTTCATCTCAACTTCATACAACCCAATTTTTCATTGTTTCGTATCAAATTTCTCATCATTTGAAACCTCTAAAATTTTCATAAACAAAATCATAAATTTTAGTTGTACTTATATGCAGGCAAAATCACAAATAAACCACGTTAGAAGACTACTTGTAAACCATGAAATCCCCAAATCTTATGATCAACAGAAACATATCAAACAAATAAAGTTAAATTATTTTCCGTGATAATGAAAATCCCAAATTGAGTCAATCAGAAGACAATCATGTTCCAGATTCACAATAATCACGTATCTTTTAAAGCTCAAATCATGGCATGTTATTTAAACAAAAACCTAAATTTACATGGTAGAAACTTTCTCAGAAATGAAAAAAGCACATACCTGTAAAGTTGTTTCGAAGTCTTTCCAGGTATCGATTCAGAGTTGCAGCAGAGATCAAATAGTGAATGTTCACCAAACATATGGGTCGATTTGTGGGTTCCATGTGACCCGAATACCACATAATAGAACTGTTGACCGATCCGGCCCAGTTAAATATATCCAGATTCAATTAAGCCCAACCCATTTATTCTCTCGGTATGTTTAATTAAAAAAATAAAAAATTACCATAAATTATTATTATTATATTTAATAAAATTAACATATATAACTAATTATTATATTTATTTAACAATAATAAAATATTATTTTATTTAAATATCCTTAAAAATTAAGATATATAAATTAAGCATTGCGTTGGGTTAAATTAAGATTTCTAAAAAGTTAAAAGAGAAAAAGTTTTCTTTTAATAATGAATAAATAAAAACATATTTTAGATTTTCCCACTCTTATATGAAAATTTTAATTTAATTTTATATATTTTGTGATTTGAGAATGACTCTCCTATCAAAATGTATAAGTGGCTTTTTGGTAAATGAGTTGTGTCATTTGTTTGGGCGTGATATGAAATGAGCCTCTTATCCAATATCGTTTGTGCTCATTTCAAAGGGAGAAGGACTATTTCCCACCCAACTTTAGATGCATTTTCAAAATGCCACCTATGGCAAATGAAAATCCACTTTTCTCACCCATGGTCAAACTGTCGTCCAATTTTTCAGTTAGAGACAGGGGCAAAATTGTCATTTACTATTTAAAACCTTAAAACTTTAAAATTTTACAGTTTCCCCTCCAGGTTTTAAAAACTAATAACTAACCCATCCTCAAAGTTTGAAAAGTTTAGATTTCACCCCTAGGGTTTGCTTCCTTCACCGGCCACCACCGACGACCGACGCAATCGATCGATCTCTCATCTCTGACTACAAAGGACGACGAAGGATGACCTTTCGTTGCCCAAATCTGGATGACGAAGCGTCGTCCAGATCTGGAAGAACAGACAAAGGATGACGCTTCGTCATAGCCTTTGGACCACACAATGAGCGACAAAGGACGGCGAAGAGTCATCTTTTGTCGTCTGGGTGGAGCGACGAAGAGAGACCTCTTCTTCGCACGGTGGTGCGACGAAGAGGTCTCTCTTCGTCGCTCCACCCAGACGACAAAAGATGACTGCGACGAAGAGATCTCTGTCTCTTTGTCACATCGTGTGACAAAGAGATCTCCGTCTCTTCGTCGCACCGTACGAGGAGGAGATGAAGATCTCTTCATCGCACCACCGTCGTCGCACCAGGAGAAGGAGGAGGTCGGTGACGACGTTGGGAGATGGAGATGAAGTTGAAGATGGGGGTGAAACTGTTAGTTTTGAAAGTTATGGAGGGCGACCGCATTTTGAAAAATATGGAAACCCTAGGTTTGGGGGTGAAAATGTTAGTTTTCAAAGTTTAAAAACTTTAGGTAAGGTGAAATGTTAGTTTCTAAAACCTAAAAGGAGTGAATGGTAAAACTTTTACATCAATTTTGAGATGAATTTTACAGATTAAATTGAGGGGTATTTTTGTCATTTCATCTAACAAGGGTAAAATAAACATTTTATCCTTATGCAAACAGAAATCATCCATATTAACAGCTTATGGGTGAGAAAAGTAAATTTTTATATGTCGTGGATGGTATTTTGAACACACATCTAAAGTTGGGTGGGAAATAGTCCTTCTCCCCACTTCAAAACAAAAAACGAAACTGCTTCTCAATTGTTTGCACTCAAATCTTAAAAAACATGTGAATTGAGCTAAAATCAGAAGCGGCCAAGCAGCAGCACTTTCGGTGCAGCTTCCAGTGGCCCCAGCCAAACATGGCTTTCACTTTAAGGCATTTTCCAAGAATTTTCCACTGTGCCTCACCGACATGAATCAGATAAATCACACCGAAACTCTCAATCTTGTGGAATTAATTAAAATAGTCACAACGTTTGTGTCCAAATTTTTTTTTGGGTAAATTTTTTTTAGGTAGACTTAATATTTATTTTAATAATATCTTTTTTAGATAATTATTTTTTTAATCATAATTTTTTTAATAACATACTCTAATATTATCATATTAATTATAAGTTTAATATATGGATCAAAATATTTATAAATTTATTTAAAAATAGATCGATTTTTTTTTAAATTATTGGTATATCTAGATTGAAACGAAAAATAAAATGGATCTGAGTACAGTAAAAGTGCAAGAAGTGCAACAGCTCACACTCATGTATGTATAAATATTTTTATTACATAATAGAAATATTTAGATATAATAAAAAATATAAATATATATATATATATACACACACATGAGTCCAAGAAGTGTATTCACACTAATATTATAATATAAATATATAAAAATGTTTTTATATAATAAATAGAGTATTTTTCATACTCATATCTGTTTCACTTTTTGTTTCAATTCGGATATATCAACAATCAAATAAAAAATATACTTATTTTTTAACAAGTTTATGAATGTTTTAATTTATAAGTCATTAAACTTATAATCAGTGTATACTACCGACGAAAACATCATCAAAAGAAAAACACGATTGAAAAAAGGTAATTACCAGAAAGGGGTATTATTAAAATAAATATTCAATTTGCTTAAAAAAATTCATTAAAAGTTTGCCTAAAAAAGTTTAGGCGTAAAATTTTGTGTTTATTTTAATTAATATCCCTTCAATCTTCCTCGGAAATGCACTTTTTAAAATGTAAACTTTGTTTTTTTTTTAAGAATAAAATTGTGTATACACATTTTGATATATAATTTGAATATATAGATAAGATAAAATTGTTTTATTTTTAATTTAAAATCATTTAATTATATAATGATATATCATTTATGTACTTAAATTAAATACAAAAAAATATGTCCTTAAAGTTTTATTATTTTAAGAAATACATTAAGAAATGGAAGGAGTTTCCATACATGCATTTCACAATACTAATTAAAGTAGTTAAAGGAATTTAACAAAAATAAATAAATCTTAAATAAAATCTCCTCTTGCGAGTAAAACTAGCAATTTTCAATACGATCTGTTAATCTGATACAACATAAAAAATATTGAATTAAGGTTGAATTTTTTGACATGAAATTTATTTCATGTCAACTTGACACTATTTAAAATTAAATCGAATAATGTTAGGATTTATACAAAAATAACTTGACACTACCAAAATAGACTTAAATATTTTGGAAAAATGTTATATTAATATAATTTATTTTGGATAAATTATAAAAATATTAAGAAACAATATTAATAGTAGTTGAAATTTTTATATATTGCATATAATTGTATTTTTTATATAATTATAATTACTTTTATTTAAATATTTTATTTTATTATTAAGTAATAAGAATTTAATTTGATTAATTAGATTATAAACATTTTTTAAAGTTTTTATTTATATTATAATTATATGTTATATCTCCATAATAAGAATTTAAAAATTATCCTGAGTATATATAATTGTATTTTTGTATAATTATAATTACTTATGTTGTTTTTTATTTACATTTAAATATTTTATTTTATTATTAAGAATTTAATTTAACTGTCAGATTTTTGACATATTTTAAAAGTTTTCGTATGTAATTTTTTAGAACATTTGTTAATAAAATAAAATATTATATTATATATTTTATTAATAGTATGTTAGAGGTAATTTGGTAAAAAAATTAAAATGATAAAAATACTTTAAAAAGTAAAAACAATAGATAAATTCGGATAAATTTGGGTTATATTAGGTCAATTAGAATATTAAAAGATTGAATTAGAGTTAAAAAATTTTATCACGATTTTAATTCGGATTCTCTAACATGAAACTTGAACTGACATGATACAAATATGATCCAATTACTCAAATTGCCAAGTCTATTGGTGAGTGATAAAAGAGAAAACTTTATATACAAAAGAACACGAGTTTAAATCTTCTCTGATAATATATCAAAATCAAACTTTTCACTTACCTGATTTTTTGGTTGTAGGGTTGATAATTAAATTTAGGGTTTATCATACTTAAAGTGATTGATTTAATCTCAAAAGTGATAATTTGACTTAAATATTGTTTCTCGTTTAAAAAAAAAAACTAACAACCCTAATCCTATACCAATTCAAGTGATTAATTTAATTAAATATAATATTGCCTTCATGCATAACATTTCAACAAAACCTTTAATTAATATTCCACTATGAAACTTTTTGAGTTAAAAATATCCTTCAATGATTTGTTCTATTTACATAAAGGACTTATAGAGTTACGACGAAAAAAGCTTAAAAGACGACAATAGTTATTGATAAATATATATATCATATTACAAGAGAGGAAATCGAGTTCATGTTTTAATACGATTAGAGTATATGATATATAAATAATGTGTGATACCTTAAATTTTAATGTGAACTTAATCAATTTCATATGCATATCGGGGTGGTTTAGATTTACATAATATACCATAATAAATAAAAATTACTAAAAAAAGTTAATTATATAAAAATAAATAAATTATGCAAATTATGGAGGTTTACAGATGTTAACTCCACTAGGAAAATACCTGAATTGTCAAGATCTATTAGACTATTTGTATATATTCTCAAGTTTTTGTAAAAATTAAACCGATCCCACACAAATATATTTTTACTTTTTCCCCCCTAACATTTGAAACACTGATAAAATCCAGCAAATTTAACTAATAAACCTAAACCATAATTTTGTTAAAACTTTAAATAATTGCATTCAAACAAATATTTGTTTTAAATTTAATACAATTTAGCAGCACGAAAGCAATCACATCCCATTAAAGTCATAATTTTTAAAAATATTTATATGAATTAAAATAGCAATATTTATGGATGAAATCGGAGGGAGGAATCATGCCATATCATGTAGCTTCTTGATGTGAACGAAAGCTACACAAATAACTTTTTTTTTTTTTTACTTGCAAAAAAAAACCTTATTTATTTTTGAAGAAAATTTATCACATAGTAATATTTTTCTTATTCCTTTAATAAGAAATAGTAATATTTTTGAAGAAAATTTTGATTTTATTATAATTATATTCTTATTTATTAATATTTAAAAAAATTAATTTTATTATAGTTAAGAAATTATTTTCTCACCCTAAATGACTAATGAAAATATGTTAAGTGTTATTTTATATTATATGGTAACTATTAACTTTCGTTGCTGTGTAATTTTGTCTGCCGTGTAAGCTTGTTGGGTTGGGTCTATAAATAGCAAGCAGGAGAATGAGTAAGGGCGCTTCATTCACTCCTTTATTTTTTATCGTCCTTGCATTCCTTCCAGCCGTATCTTCTTCATCTACTGTCACTCGCAAGTTTCAGTCTTTTCAGGTAAAAATCTCATCTTGCTTTTGCTTGCTCTGTTTTTGTGCTTCTGTTTCGTATTTCTGATTTTGTGCTTTATTTTAAGCTTTATTTTTTGTGGGTTCGTTGGACTTTTTTTTGTTCAGATGCTTTGTTGGTCGCTTTGGTTGAGATCCTCTGTTTAGTGCTCTGTAACTTTCAACAGTTTCGTTTGTTTATGTTGCTTCTGTGGGGCTGTTGGTCGTTGTTCTCTTGTTTAATTGAAAACTGAAAGTGAAATACTAAAATACTGGAAGTGGAAAAATGGATTGTATCTGCATGTTTTTTTTTTTGGGGGTTTAATTTCAATTGTTTATAGCTACAAAACAGGAGCATGGGTAAAATTTTATTCCGAATACCGTTGGCCTTAATGGCGTGCTTGAATCTTATTATATTATTCTTCTAATTTGGCTCTATCCATCTTTTGTGCATGGTTGTGACTTTTTGTGAGTATATGGACTGGTTTAACTTTCTTAATTATTCTATTGTTTGAATTATGCTGATTTTCGGTGTGACTTTTTCCATTAGTTTTCATAATTAGTTGATTTCTTGATTTTCTGAGAGCATAAAATGTTGAATCTACCAGTTTTTGTCTCTGGAGTTACTTTCTAGTCAATTCGTTTCATCATACATGTACAGCCTTTACGTTTCTCTAACCAATTTATGAATGTGCTTAGTAGAGAATGGGAAGTAATGATGGAACTGACTATGGTGCATACACCTATAACGAGCTTGAGAGGGAACTTTACTGGCCATCTGAGAAACTCCGGATCTCCATCACTGGGGCAGGTGGTTTTATCGCTTCCCACATTGCTCGTCGGTTGAAGAGTGAGGGCCATTACATTATTGCTTCTGACTGGAAGAAGAACGAGCACATGACTGAAGATATGTTCTGTCATGAATTTCACCTTGTTGACCTTAGGGTCATGGACAATTGCTTGGAGGTTACTCAGGGAGTTGATCATGTGTTTAACCTTGCTGCTGATATGGGCGGGATGGGTTTCATTCAGTCCAACCACTCTGTTATTATGTATAACAATACAATGATTAGCTTTAACATGCTTGAGGCTTCTAGGATCAATGGAGTTGAGAGGTTAGTTGTATTGGATACAGTAAACCTTGGTATCTTTATAGTGAAACTTACCATTTAAATTGAATTTGTTTTTCTTGCTTCACATCTTTATAGTTTGATACTCCTTTTTGGGCAGGTTTTTCTATGCCTCTAGTGCATGCATCTATCCTGAATTTAAGCAGTTGGATACCAATGTAAGCTTGAAGGAGTCTGATGCCTGGCCTGCTGAGGTTTGTTACTTTCAGTGCTTAACAACTGTCTTATTAGCCTTTTCTGCTAAATTTGTAAATAATGGACTTTAACAAATGATTTTTGTTGCTTCTTATGGGTTTTAGCCTCAAGATGCTTATGGCTTGGAGAAGCTTGCAACCGAGGAGCTTTGCAAGCACTATACCAAAGACTTTGGAATTGAGTGCCGTATTGGAAGATTCCACAATATTTATGGCCCTTTCGGTACATGGAAAGGCAAGTCCTTTACTCAAATGTGAATTTAGATAAATGGGTGTGCTGTTCCTTGCCTTCTCAATTGTAAATTTTGTCCTTCTGTTGTTTATCATAGGTGGACGGGAAAAGGCTCCCGCTGCGTTTTGCAGAAAGGCTATCACTTCTACTGACAAGTTTGAGATGTGGGGTGATGGACTTCAGACCCGATCTTTCACCTTCATCGATGAATGTGTAGAGGGTGTGCTCAGGTCAGTAATTGCTTCTTTTGTTGCTAATTTAGCTCTCAAATCTTACCTAAAGTTTTATATTCCATGAATCCTAATATCAATGCATATGATTTTTATTTTTTTAAAAAAGTTAAAGACTAGTTTAGCTTTTGGAAATTATTGTAGTACGTGAGATGAATATAAGGATTTGTTAAATGTGTTTTGAGATAAGTCTTCTTCATGAAAATTAATTAATCCTTTAGTTATTTATCTTAGGAATTTTGCTGACCTTGAACATGGGAAACATTTATTAACCCTGTTTAATGTTTACATGAAATTCTCATTTACACTTCTTAATGCATTCAACTTCCATGTTTAGGTTGACAAAGTCAGACTTCCGTGAGCCAGTGAACATCGGGAGTGATGAGATGGTCAGCATGAATGAGATGGCTGAGATTGTTCTGAGTTTTGAGGACAAGAAGCTCCCTATTCATCACATTCCTGGCCCTGAGGGTGTTCGTGGACGTAATTCAGACAATACACTGATTAAAGAGAAGCTTGGCTGGGCGCCGACAATGAGGTTGAAGGTACTAAAATAATGCAATTCCCTCTTCTTGTTTGCTGGGTGGCTTGTTACTCCCTAGTCCAGAAAATTTTGGTTACTTTATATAAATTGAAGTTAAATGTGAGAAGTTGTAAATTAGGAGATAGTTATGAATTTCAAACCATGTCTTTTGGATTCAACTTACTTCGTATTGACTCATTTTCTTATTTATGGAAAATCCTAATACTTTGTAGGACGGGCTGAGAATTACATATTTCTGGATCAAGGACCAGATTGAGAAGGAGAAAGCTCAAGGTATTGACCTGTCTATTTATGGGTCATCTAAGGTGGTTGGAACTCAAGCCCCAGTTCAGCTGGGTTCACTGCGTGCTGCTGATGGGAAAGAATGAAGTGGATAAACCCCATGGTTGTAGTAGTTGCCCTAGAAAAGCCAAGTTTTATTGTGTTTATCGTAATGGCTTATGAAGGTATTTATGGTTGTGGAGCTCTATGAGGCTATTTATGAGTATGCATAATTATTAATTTTGGATTTGGTGTCTAGTTTGTACTGTGTAGGAGAAGGGAGAAGCTTTGGTGCTCCCATTGTATTAAATCTGGCTTTTCAACAACAGCTACTATGATCATCGGCTTATGTTGTCAACTGTTTATCAATAATAAGCTCTACTTTCATTCAGATATGGATCAAAATTTTGTTTAGAAATGTCTGAACATTGGTTTCCTTATTGTAAGAACTGCCATTGTATGCCCGAGATCTGATCAATCTTAGTGAACTTGGTACACAGTGCGGGCTGCAATTTAGAAGATGATTTTTTTCCAGAATAAGTGTATGGCCACTTGATGTTACTTGTGTCCTTTATGATGATACTGGACTAAAAAGGAAGGCAAATTAGATTGTGAACCATCACAAATTCATCTGTCAGCACTTAATTTTAATCCAACGATACTTGGTCCACAGTGCTCAATCTCAACAGCTACATCTACTTATCACAATGGATACTCTCTTATAAAATTCCGAATCATCTGAACCGTTTGATCTTTGTTTCCAGTCCTTGGTTTTGCCCTGCAGAGCTGAGGTTTGGTTGTTGCAACTTGCACCATTGCTCGGGGCTGGGGCACTCTCTACCTTCAGGCTTTGCTGAAGTTGCCTTGGTTACAAGTTGCAGTACAAGTGATCTTTGGAGAATGTAAAGGATGAAATTTAGAGTTCACATTTAATGTAGCTAATTCTTGATGGTGAGAGCTGATTGAGATTCAATGGTTCAGAAAATCCCAGTGGGTAATATCTGAACGTGGCCGCACTTGAACCAGGCCTAAGTAGTGAATGTGAAGTTGTGTATTACTCTGAAGGCGACTCAATGTGAAAGCTGAAGCCGTGGTTCAATGTCCACCATGTGCGAGGGGTGCAGGCAAGTACTACTTCCTTCCAAAAGCACTTTTGGAATTTGGACATTTAAAAGTGCCACGTCACAGTTGGGTCCTGTGGCATGTGGTATGCCTTCGAAGTCTAAAGCGTTTTCATTCTTATCAAATATCATTTGTTTAACATTTGGTAGCAAACATGCTGATTTTGTGTTTTCTCTCGAGGTTGTGGATATTTTATCCATAATCATAAGGCGTGTTTGATTTAAATAATATTTTATTATTTAAATAAAAAAATTATCTTAAAGATAGATTATTTAAAAGATTATTATATTTGATAAAATTTGATAGGTATAAATAATTATTGTATTTAGTTAAAGTTAATAGAAGATTACTAGTAAATTATTTTACTTAAATACGTTTGAATATAATTATTTTTAAATATTTTTGATATTATTTATCATATTAATTAAAAATAAATTTATTTTTTTAAAAAATTAATAAATAATAATATAATAATAATAAAATTAAAATTACTTTGATAATATTTAAATAATAATTAGATTATTACCTATATTACTATCACGTCAATATTGGTAATAGAAGATTACTATAATATTTTATTATTGATAAATTAAATAAGAGAATAAAAGATAGATTATCAAAGTAATATTCAAAAACTGAATCCAAATGACCTCTAAATACATAATTAAATATATAAATAATATATTATTATATAATTAAGTAATTTTAAATTAAAGATAAAATAACACCGAATCTTCAGACACATTATTTATATATTGAAAATTGTGTACATGAAACATTGCTCTTTATGCATAATTTTTCAAGTCTTTTAAGATCTTGCAGATCCACTCCTTTGTCTACAGTGACATGCCGCATGATAAAACATAGATCCACTGAATTTATTCCAGATGAATTGCATAACCTATCAGACCACACAAAGGCCTCAAATTTGCACTTGCATGATAGAGATAGCATCAGTATATGCTAATGCTAAATTGTACTTCTCAAGTGTTTCTTTTATGCTGTGATGGGTTCATAATTTCATATGAGAATTAAAATTGAAATGCCGCAAAGAGGTCAGGCTCTGACAACCACTCCCTCAGTATTCAAAATCATAATAAACAGGATTGATTTCGAGCTCCTCTGCAAATTTCTGCAGGATGTCCTTCACAAAGTTCCTAAATTCATCATCCATTTTTACAGCTGTTTTATTCTTCCCTATATCTGTAAAAACAGCTTCATAGAGAAGAGCCACAGCTTCGTTGACTTCTATAGGTGGCAAGCCATACTCTTTCCCATTTTTCTCAAGGAAACCCCTGATTTCATCTATGCTCAATTGTTCATTCTCAGTGCTCTTCTTCTCTTGCAGTATCTTGTCTATGGCAGCAGTCAGTCTCTTCTTGTTTGCCAAAAGCTGCCATGTTTCATGAACAATTTATTAAATTTACCATAAAGAACAAGATTACAAGAAAATTGATCTCATCATTTCAAATTAATGCACTACATAAAGTTATTTCTATTGCATCATTTTGTTTAACTAGTATGGCTATAGTAAGAATGAATTCTTTCTATAATTCAATTTTTGTGACTTTCTTACAAGACAAACTTAAGTTAACTGATAGCTTCACAAAGAATTTGTAATTTCACTTCCGTCTTCACCAGATTGAACATTTCCACCGTTCACTGTTACTTCTCAAGTGTCAACAGATTGTTTATCATTGTTCCGCAATTCCAAGATAACAATTGGATACAAAGAAACCAGTGCGTTGAGTAAACATCTTAGGGAGAATATCAAAACAGATAACCATAACAAGAATTAGGTTGAGATAAATTACCATTCTAATCTTAGATCCATTGACGATTTTAATGTTGCGAATGACAACAATATGCTTCTCTGCTAAGGCATCTGCCACATCTTGTAGAACATTCTGGAGTAACTGGGCAAATTGTGCTTGGCCCAACTCTTCTACCCCCTCAGCTCCGTGTTTATTTAAGATGCCACTTATCAGAGGAAATTCTGCTCAACAGTAATTTCAGTGCATCAATTTCTTTTGTAAAATAAGAAAATTCTGATTAATTAACGTACATAGGAATTTTGATTATAATCACGTTTCTAGGACCTATAACAGGCATAAATAGGATTATCACCACTGCCATGACTATATATTGCATACAGTCTTTGCATGAAATGCTAGCTGGGGAAATCTGTCTGACTTACAACTCAATGTAACATCTAAAAATAAAACCTCTAAGTTGAATTGGCAATATAGTTTAGAACAGTTACTGACACTTAATCTAATTTCTATCATGAAAAATCTTTATAGAGAAGAAGAATGAAAAACTTTTGAATAAAATTTTCTTTTACCAATCAAAAAGGTTACTCCTGACCTTTATCTCGAAACACAAAAGAGGTGACAAAAAGAAAATTTTTGGTATATTTTTATAGCTGTTGCTGTACAAGTATACGTTTAAAAGCAATAATGGTTGCTGATTCATTGAGAAAAAAGAAATCTTTTGACAATCTGAGGTAACTAGATTATAGAAAACAGTAAAAATCAACAATGCTACTTTGATCTGCAAAGTGAAATCAACCCATTTCAATCAATTAAAGCCTTTGTAACAACACACTTAAAACAAATAAACAAACCTGAAAATGGAGGGACACCCAATTCAACTCCCATATGAAGAAGAGCATTACTGATCTGAGACTTAAAAATCTTTCCTTTATCTTCAGTATCCAAATCAGTGAACAGATTCTCAGCTAACATAGCGAAATCATCTTCATCATCCAGAAACACCTTCAGTGTCTTCCCATCCAACACAGAAACCACCAGAGGATCCTCTAAAAACACAGAATTCAATCATCCAACACTTTCAATCCATCAAATCACCCAACAACAAAAAAAAAATATAATAATAATAAATGAAATTTATCTACCTTAGAGGTTGATGATGATTTTTGAACCTTAAAGATAAGTTTTTACAACTCATTTTTCAATCAGAGGATTATCTTGTAAACAGTTTAAAAAATTAAGGGAAAATTAAAATTTCTAAATCAAACCAATCAAAGTTCAGTAATTGATATGATACCCGTTAGTTCATCGGCAATGGCAGTGAGGTAATTTGTAGCGAACTCGGAGGCGCGATCTCCGTCCAGTTCCTTGCTTCGAAACGTGGCTTCATCATCTGAAACAGCGGCACGTTTGAGAGCCGACGACTTGAGATTTTGAGGCAATGAGAGGCCAAAAAGAGAGGAGGAAGCTTTTGAGTCAGCGAAATCGAGGACGTAAGCTCCAGTGAAGGCGGCAGCGTCGGATTCCGGCAGTTTGATAGGGAGAGAGAGTGATCGAAGGAGCTGAGTACCGTCGACGACCGTTAACCCTCCGTCGGACATTTTGAGAGCGATGAAGTGTAGAAAAAGTATTGAGCCGTGACAGTGAAGACTAGGAATTGAACTGGTCTGTGTTACCGGTGAAAAAATTTTATTTGTTTTGGCACTTTGATTTCAACAAAATTTCGAAAATGCCATTGTTTAGTTAATTGAAAATTGTAGCATATTTTGGCTAAAGAGTCGTCAAAGTAGTATGTCTATCTAAGTTCATCCATCTTTGATCATTTTCATACAAACAAAATTAGTACAACTTTTTTTTTTGGTTAACTTGAGAAGCCCACAATTATAAATCGAACAAATTAGGAGATAAGTTTTATTATGATACATCATATTAAAATAATTTGAACTCTAAATACTTACAAACGATGCTTAATCATAATTAATATAATCTTTTTGATCATTTATCAGGATGATTTTCAACTAAAAATTTGACAAAATTGTAATATGAGGATGGGTATTGACAAAAATAAGAAAAACGTTTCTGTCATTTTTAATTATGTTGCTACAATATTTGGTAGTTTTATGTTGTTTTCATTGAAAAAGGAAACAACTTTCTTATGAAATAAGGAAAAGGAAAGCAGAAGAGTCGGCAATATATTAAATGAAATTACAATGGAGTAACAAATACAGTGAGGGCAGGCTTTGTAATTATTAAGTGAATTGAAGGCAAAGTAGAGCGAGATTAGGGTTTTTGGTGGGGTCAATGGGTTACGTTCGATGGGTCCCGTTAGTAAGCAATTTCCCGCTCTACGCGTCTACGGCATTGATTTTCTAAATGGCGCGTGGATTAGGTGGACCAAAGATCACATTATTAACGTGAGGACGGGGCCACAACTGCAGGCTTCATCATTCATGGATGTCCTCGATTCGATAAGGTGGTAGCGGTAATTTTCCTCCGAGTGGAAATACGATAATTTAGCATTATTCTATTTTGTCTATACGTATAAAAAAAAAAACATATTATGATATTTTATACGGCAAGCTGCAGGCCAAAAGATTTGTTCTTGCCCAATATATAGTAAAATCTCGAATTGATTCATTCTAATTTTAAAAATTTAAAAACTCATTCATAAGTAAAATTTCGTTAAAAAACTTAGTTAAAGTTAAAAATAAAATCGTTATTTAATAAAAAAATTTTTAAAACATAAAATTTATAATATTTTTCCTTTGAGTTTTAAAAACTAATAATTTCATTTTTACCTAAAGTTTTCAAACTTAGTATCTCTCCCAAACTTAAGGTTTTTTTCTCTCTACTTCAATCACTGACAACGACGCTTTCAACCCTAATATGTAGAGAAAAGTCAGAACATTTCTCCTTAAGCCACAACATTGTCTGGATCAGACGAATCTAGATGATTCATTTGGTTAAAGCATCAACAAGTGACTCTTCATTTGGATGATGATACGTCCAAATGATTCGTTTGAACAACGATGCATTTAGATGATTTATTTGGATGTCGTCGTCCAAATGAAAATCATATGGATTTCTACACAATTTTCATCAATCTGTGGCTGAAGATGAGAGGGAGAAAAGTTGAGAAAAAAGAAAAAAACCTTGGGGAAAATTACAATTTTTCAAACTTTGAAGAAAAATTTGGGGAAAAAATTATGCGATTTTCAGTTTGAGAGGATGAATGTGATAAAAGTTTAGTTTTTTAAATTTTTTATTAAATAACTGTTTTACCTTTAACCATAATTGAGATTTTTAATAGAAATTATGTGGGTATTTGAGTTTTTAAAAGTTGAAGGATAAAACTTTGGGTTTTTAGTATATCTTGGGTGTGAATAACCCTTTTGGCCTAAGCTTTATATTTAATAATACAATTCCAAATCTATGTAAAATATTATAAGTTTATGATTTTGTTTTTAGCTATTAACATTAACCCAAATTCTCATTCGGGATGTAGGACGAACACATTTAATAATATATATTTTTTTAAATGTATATTTTGTTTTTAAAAAATGGTAATCTATATAATAATATAAATAAATAACTTAATTTTATTAGAATAAAAGGATATTAACTAGTATTATATAAACTATAAGAATATAGTTAAGATTCTATTTAATATCAGTTTTACCTTATTTTTTAAATTTAAAATTATATCCTCTTAAATAATTTTTTATTCAAAATTTCATCTAAAAAAATTCATCTTAATTCAAATAAATATTTTATTATATTATTTATTATTTTGTTTGAAAAATTAAAATTAAAATTTTAAGATTTATTAAAATAAAAGCGACAATAGGAGTAGTAGAAGTAATCACTATTACTTTCATTTTTTTTCTCCAAGCCAATATTTTTTGTTCATATCTCAATTATTAATTTTAATTTGAATTATAAATATGAATTTTATTTATGTGATTTAAAGTTAGATTTTATGCAAAATATATAAAAATCATTGGTAAAATTAAGGTTGAAGTGGTAGGAATAATAAATTCTACATAGTTATTTTATCAAGTTTTGTTGTTTTGTAATAAATTATACTTAAATGGTTTATTTACTTTAAATCTATATTATTATAAATAATAAAATTATGTATACTCATTTTAGATATATAAATATGTATATGTTTATGTGTGTTATTACGTGATTAAGTGATTTTGAATTTAAGATAAAGTAATATCTGATCATATAATAACACAAATAAATGTATACATATTTGTGTATATATATAATATTACTCTATTATGAAATATTGATATAATTTTGAATTATAATTGATGAAAAAACTGATCGAAAGAGAGTGCAGATGACTAATATGTTAGATTTATTTTATAAAATAGAATAAAATAAATCATTTAATTATAATCCTAAGATCTACGCATATATTATAAAATATTAAGTTAAACTTTAGGGTTTTAGAAATACCTAGATCTCTATATAATTTGAAATTGAAAAACCTATTGAAATCACCTGTCGAGATCATCTCTCGACGTGACTTGACCTTCTACTCCAGAAATCTCTCTGAATGACAATTTTGAATGAGTGAGCTATATAACATTAATATTGCGTTTGGTTTTGGAGTAGGGACCTGCCTATTTATACTAGATTAATTGATCCCCTATCAAGGTTCAATAAACCTTAAGACCTACACTTATGCTGTCTATCCAGATTATAACTTTTAAGTATATTAAACTTATCTTTATTGATCACTTAAATATATCTGTAAACTGACATTAGAATATTCAATTACCCAATTTTATTAAATCAAAATCATAATTAATGTTAGCCCACATAAAAAAATTTCTAACATAATATTGTTTAACCCTAATCAAATTAAGATATTTTAATTAATTTAATAAAATATTTTATAAAAGGTTTTTGCAACTTATAATTAACAAGATATATCATTAAACCAGTTGAATATCACCAAGAGACCTGGATGTTGCACAAGAAAAGTCATCAGCCTCATAAACAGAATTGTGCTTACGATTCTGAAATCTCGTCCCATCGTCAAACAAGGCAAAAGCTTCCTCTCCATGCACGGCGTCATCGCCAATCTGCAGTTCTTCCTCACTCATTCTGAGTGGCACTATCGCCTTGATCAACCAACAAATAAGGCTTGTCGTGGAAATGTTCAAGCATATTACAAACGCAAGCCCCGCTAGTTGAATTCCCATTTGCTTGAATCCTGCTGAAGTTCTACCGTTCTGAAGTCCGTATCCTAGGCCTATGTACTTCTCCCAATCTGGTACCAAGTAAAAGAGCCGACACAGTTTGGGCACTGCGAAAAACCCCGTGAGGATGCCGCCTAGGGTTCCGGCGAGGGCATGTGTATGGAAGACGGCCATTGGATCATCGACGAGCCGTAGCAGTTTAAACTTGTTGTGTAACACCATCATTGTGTACCATGGAACGCTTCCTGAGATTATTCCCATTACAATGGCTGCCCAACCTTGTACAACTCCTGTTTCATGCCATAATTTTGGAGTTAAATAAACTTATTTTCTCTGAGAAAAGTAAATTTAGGTTAAACTGAAGGTGATAGGCTCCAAGGTATTTTGAGTAAGAACGAGTTGAAGTTTCTTCTTGCGACATTTCAAAATTAAATTATTAATTTATTTGGCTCAATGACTGTGAAATTGGTCATGTGCTGGACGATCTGGCTGGAATGAAGTTGCTTGTTAAAAAAATAAATAAATAAATTGAGGTGATAAAATAAGATTATTACCTGCAGCCGGAGTGATGCAGACGAGACCAGTGATCATGCCTTGAACAGCACCAATTACAGAAGGCTTTCCAAAGAAGACATAGTCAAGGAGGAGCCAAGTCAGCAGGCTAGAAGCAGTGCATACGTGGGTGTTAAGAACGGCCAGAGATGCAACTGTACTGACGGCGAACGGTGCTCCACCGTTAAATCCACTCCATCCCAGCCAAACCAAGCCTGCACCGACAAGCATCAGAATAACATTGTTCGGAGGGAACATCTCTCTATCCTTGTCCGCTCTCGGCCCAACCTCAAGAAAAGAAGCAAACAATTTTAGTAAAATCAGATTTTAAAATTAACATTATACTGAATCTTAATTGTGAATTGTAACTTACCCAATAAGAAGCAGTGAAACCAGCTACACCGGCCGAAACATGAATCACATATCCACCAGCAAAATCAATAACTCCAAGTTTCGCCAGCCATCCATCTGGGCACCAGATACTAAATGCGGCAATCGTATATGAACTTGTAAGCCATAATGGCACAAACAGTATCCATGCACGAAAGTTCATTCTCCCCAGCAACGCCCCCGCGATCAGAATCACTGTAATGCAAGCAAACACCGCTTGGAAGAACACCATTGTCGACGTCGGGAAGTATCCTAGAAATGCCTGCTCTAATAAGAACTTTTCGTCCAATGCAACTGCAGGTTTTCCAAGAAAAGGCACGAGTTTATGGCCAAACGACATGCGGAAACCCCACCCTACCCAACAGATAAGAACCATTGCGAAGGCATACAAGGCCATGAAAGCTGAGTTTATCGCCCATTTCTTCTTTACCATGCTGCCGTAGAGGATGACTAGGCCGGGAACGCTTTGCAGGCCGACGAGTGTGGCTGCCGTCAGTTGCCATACGTTGTCTCCCTTGTTCATCCACTCCGGGCTAGCCTCATCGGGTAAAAGATTCTTGGGTAGCTGCTCCATTGTTGGATCTCAATTAGGTTTTACTTTTGTTTAGTGACAGGATATGACATAGAGGGGTCTCTTTGATTCTTAAGTTTAGAATCGAACAAGACAGAAAGGTATAAAATGGCTTGTATTTTTTCAGGCCGGCAATTTTGGATGCTGCTGCATGAATTATCAGATTAGATATCTCACTTGACAAGCTTTTAGCAACAGGCCATTCTTGAAAAGTCATCAAGAATAAAATAAATGTAGAAGGGATAACTATGATGTACAGGGAATTTATCTTGTATTTACTTATATGCTTTCAGTTGATCGACTCAGTATGCCTCACATCACACACCTTACTTGTCAATCTAATTAAATATTTGTGAAAAATCACTTCATCTGTCTTTCTTTTTAATGCCGGCTAAGGCCTGCGCCATCTTCTTTCTATTTTAGTTCGAAAAGACAATGTAGGGATTAAATTAGTAGAAATGTGTGCTTGTAGCTCTCAGAGAGTAGCTGCAAAACTGGAGGCATCAAAATAACAAAGAAGTATGAATTCGAAACTTGTTATAACAATATTAAAATTTTAATTTATTTGATACAATAATTATAATATTAGTAAATAAAAATCTAAAAAAATAATATTTAAAATAAATTTATATGAAATACACCTTATGTTGGTGTTATTGGCATGTTTGACGTATGTAAAAATTTGCACATGACCTAAAATATTTCTTGCATTTAGGGTTGTTGGTTGATACCTCTTGAAATCCAAATTTTGATCACTGAATTACAATTAAAGAGGGGATAAGATACTTACAAAGCGTTAAACTTAAATCAAATTTTTGATAGTTATGTAGATGTAATATAATCCACACATACAAGTTGTGTAGTTGTACAATTGTATTTTCGAGACAACTTATGATCTATTATGATAATAATGCAACCGTGTGCTTGACTAAAAATAATAAGAGCCCTAGTAGATCAAGATATAAAATAGCAGACACTATGGTTGAGTATATAAATATAGAGTTAATATATGCTAAACCTTAAAACAAAGGACTAAGACTTGTATCCCTTCAAATCATGTTGAAAAATATAAGTGTTTTTAATATGTTACGATACTTATGGTAAATACTAGTTTTATATTATATCTTGTTGATTTAATGATACTTCTTTCGTAATTAAACTAACATTTTGTTTTCGAAAGCCATCATTAGAAAAGACTCTAAAGGAAGACATTTAACCATTACAATGCAAGTAAATTTAAGGATATCTACGTATTCAAAAAGTATAACGTATTAAATACTTTTATAAATCATATATTTAATTTAGTATTTTATAATTTAAGTGAAATTATGGATATTGGATTATTTTATTTTGTTCCTATAAAATTATATTACAATCACTACTATGTCCAAAAAAGTTTAGCTAAAGACTTCAACATAAATAGTGTAAGTTTTTTGTATAGGAGGAGAAAATATACAGTGTCATAACTTAGGATGCACTTAGATGTTCAATAATCAGCAATTATATTTATAATTAGTTTTTAATAATTTTTATAATGGATTTTTCTTGTTCTAAATGATTGACATAAGGGGCGGTCTAATAAAGGGATTACTCACATAAAAGCTGATGGAAGATTCAAAGTCAAGTTCCATTAGTCTTATTAAGAACATATTTCACTGTCGATAAGGAAAAAATTGCTTGCATGCTGAATTAAGATCAAAGCTCATGGCTGGAAGAAGAGTTCTCACGTTATGGCCAGTTCTTCTAGTGTTCACACCACTAATAATCCCATAAATTTTTGTGCATTTTCTCGTTGAAATGTCTAATTCAATCATCTGTCAATGAAGAATTAATTTCATAAAACGTAATCTTTCAGTTGTTGCATCATAAATTTGAGGGAAAAGGCAATTGCCCACCCAAGTTTTGCTTTACTTTTAAATCATACCCACAACAAATGAAAAATATAAACATTCAGCTTATGAGAGCTAGAGACATGAGTAATATTATCATTTTTTTTATAAACCCTAAAATCTTAAAATTTATATAATTTTTCCCTCCTTAATCCTCTATGATTAAACTTTGAAAAATTCACTTTTTCTATTTATAGATTTCATCTTCAATGGTTTAAGGTCGACTAGTGATCAGGAATAAGCAACGATCGTGCTTTGTCTAGATAACGAAAGACGACATTTTGTCATTGTTGGTGGCTATCCTTTGTTGTTTTTTATGGTCAGATCTAAAAGAGGGGTAAAAACATCAACCGTCGGTTGAAACAATGATGACTGGTGAAGGAAAACAAATTCTAAGGATGAAATATAAAATTTTTAAACTTTAAGAATATGAGTGAAATATTAGTTTTTAAAACTTAGGAGGAGAGAATGATATAAATTTCAAGGTTGTAAGGTTATAAGGTAATATTTAACTGAAAATTTAGAAAATAATTAACTTATAAATAAGTATTTAGATTTTCAATTTACTGTAAGTATAATTGTAAAATTAGGCTAAAATTTTGGTGGCATTTTCCCTAAATTTGAATAAGTCATCAGTCAAATCTCTACTGTGTGTCTTAAAATATGCCCTTGTAACACCGCCACCGTGAAAGCTATCTGGAATTTCTCAAATCCAACACCCTAAAGAGAAAACTTGAAGAAATATATGTCCAATTAAAATAATTCAGATTTTAATAATAATAATATATTATTACGCAATTAAATAATATATTTTTAATTTATTAATATTTAAATTAATACTTATAATAAATTTATAATTTTATTGTTACGTTATTTTAAATCTAATATAAACAATTAATACGGTTGGCATTTTCTAATTAATCAACTGTTCATTTCTCATAATTAATTAATGATAGTAAAAAAAATCAGTAAGATAATATGAAATTAAGAAGATCCAAATCATGATTAACAACAATTCAGTTGACCAATTCAATGGTGAGTAATAATTTGTATGTAGGTGGGAAAGAAAAAAACAATCCAAAATTTATAAGAAATGAATTAATAAAATTTTCTAATATATAATATAGTTTTATTTAATCCACCGTAATCCTAATCTATCAACTAATCAATTCAGATGGACTGAAATAGTGTAAATATTAATTAGTTATTTGAAAACCATTCGAAACTTGGACTAATAGCAATAGCAAATATTAGTAGGGCAACTTAATTAACATTAAACTTTAGCTATTTTTTTATTATTTCAGTATATCATATAATCACACCTAGATCAACACATGAAGGAAACCATATAATTATTTAATTAATAACAAATTATATAATATATATATATGTAAATGATGTAGTGAAATTAAATTATAATTCAACAACTCGAATCAAGACAAAAATCATCTGGACGATTTTTGGTGTGGGGAAATGGTTACAACCGGTGTCAATGACGATTTAGGATGAAAAGGGGAAGTTGCCGGCGACGAAGATAGCTACCAGAGGTGAAAAAAACCATAGATTTTAAAAAAAGGGAATGTGATTTTTTAAAACTGAAAAATTTTTAAAATGAGTGAATTTGTTATTTTTTAAAATTTGGAGGAAATATAATAAATTATATATATTTTTGATATTATTATTTAAATAACAAATTTACCTCAAAACCTAACTGAGATTTATAATCGAATTTGATTTATAAGTGGGTGTTTGAGTTTTTGAAAGTTGATAGATTAGATTTTAAATCAAACCTTGGGTGGGAATAAGTTTTTTGGCCATTTAATTAATAACAAATTATATATATATATATATATATATATATATATATATATATATATATATATATATATATATATATATATATGCAAATGTAGTGAAATTAAATTATAATTCACCAAATTCAAACAGTTTGAATGAAGTCGTCACGTGACTCCTTTTTTCAAAGTACAAGTCGAGAAATTCAGAGAAATTGATTTCTTGAAAGATTTTTGAGTGAAACAATGTGTCTTTTTTCTAACTTCAAGAAAAAGGCAAGTTTGACCATAAATGGATGCCTTAGATATTATTCAAAGTGTCCCCTAGAGCTCCCTCCTGCAAGTTCATCGAATAAGGCAGTATGGGAGATGCGTTGCCTGAGGAACAGATTATTGAGTTTCAGCAAGTTTTTCGCCTCCTAGACAAGGATGGAGATGGTGCAATTTCTTCTTATCTCTGCAAATTCTTGATTATAATATTCTTATTTTTTAATTTACTGACTGATTGGTCGAGCATATGACAGGTTGTATTACCATAGAAGAACTAGCAGCTGCGCTCAGATCACTAGATCAAAACCCTACAGCAGAAGAACTTCATAACATGATCAATGAAGTTGATGTGAATGGTAATGGAACTATAGAGCTTGGGGAGTTCTTGAATCTCATGGCAAGAAAAATGAAGGTAATTAATCACTTCATACAATTACGTTAAAAAAAAAAAAAACACTCTGATAAAGAGTGGTGGAGTCCATATAAACGGTGACTGTACTTGGTTTATATATAGGAATGTGAAGCTGAAGAGGAACTGAGAGAGGCCTTCAAAGTATTTGACAAGGATCAAGATGGTTACATATCTCCTAATGAGGTTCAGTTCTTCAAAAATCCCAACTTATTTCTGTACATCTTGCTGATATCCTCAGTAATTGATTCTTCTGAATATGCAGTTGAGGCATGTAATGATGAACCTGGGGGAGAAACTGACAGATGAAGAGGTGGAGCAAATGGTTAGAGAGGCTGATCTTGATGGTGATGGTCAGGTTAACTACGAGGAATTCGTCAGAATGATGATGATGGCTTTTTAATTCGTAGTTGAATTTATCTTCCTTCATATATGTACTTAAATTAAAACAACATATGCTCGTTTCATATAAGAAAAAATTATTCAATTATATAATAAGATCATGAATATAGGTTTATATTAACCGTAATTGTAAAAATAGAAATTTACCTGAAAAATAAAACAAGTATGTGAGAAGAATATATGCATTGTCTTTTTCTCTGAGATCCTTCTGTTTGTTATTGTCTGTTAATTGCTTGTTATTGACTGTCAAAAAAAAATTTTCTCATATAAAAAAAATGTATATATATATATATATATACACACACACACACACACACCCTTTAGCAATATAGAAAATACTATATTTAAATTTCCAAATTGTAAATTGCTGATTCGTTCCAAATTTGTAATCATGATCTAATTACAACATTTCTTTTCATTTTGGGGCCATGTCTCATGATTCACATCTTCTTTAGAGGTGGGCAAAAATGTTTGGTTCTCAGGGCCAGGGCCCAAAGCCCAGGCCTAGGACTGAGCTTAGTATATATAACATATGATGGATTCATACTTGACAAAATGCCTCAACCGTATTCTAGGAATATGGGTTGTTTATGGTTTGTGGTTAGGAGAATGGTCACCAAACTTAGAGTTTGATCTATTTAATATAGTTAGTTTCATTTCCAAAGTATGGTCTGATTCGAATGATATTTCTTATTGCAAAGAAAAAATGAGGATTGTTTATTTATTAGAATCAGTATTATAATTATAATAATAGGATTTCAAGCTGGAAAATGAGGTACCAGTGAAGGAGTGTGTGTGTGTGTGTGTGTGCATATATGTTGATTACAATTTGCAAATTCCACTGGTTTGAGTAGCTGAGTACTGTACCACCTGCTTGCTTTCCTTAAGTTCATTAGCTGATCTGCTGTTTACATTCTCTTGTTGCTGTGATTGGACATTTGGAGTGTGGGAATGGTATGTGGATGTTAATTTCAATAAGGTGGAGATTTGTTATCAGCATGAAATTGCAACAATCACTTTATCAGTATGCACATAAAGAAGATGGAAATTGATCTGACTGATCAGATTAAAAAAAAAAAAAAAAAGCTAAATAAAACCAATAATTCGTTAATCAAGTGTTGGCTTGAAGACAAAATTCTCAGCTTCTTCCAATATTTTCAGAGAATTTTATTAAACTTTCCAAAGGATAGTTTGGTTTTCAACTGAGAACTTTAACCTATTTATAACACAAACTTTAAACTATTACAATTAATACAATTATTACAAATTTGAATTTTTACAAGAATTATTGAGTTTTATAAACGAATCTTTGGAATATTTTGGCATCTCTTTATGACATTTTCAACTTTGCAGGAAACATTTTTGAATATTGACACCTCGTGACAGAGACACCTCGTGACAGAGAATCTTAGAAATAATGCAAAACTTTAATAGCATTTGTTTTTTTTGTAAGAAACACTTTTGATTATCGGCACTTCGAAGCAGGGAATCTCTTACAACTTTTTAATTTTGTGAGAAATATGTAAGAAACCTTTTTTTTTTTTCCACAAACTTTACTTAGGGAATTTTTGTACTTTAGTTATATTTTGATCTTATTTCTCGTGTTTTCACTTGTAGGACAACTAGGTGGATGTTACATTGTAATACTCTCAGGTATGTTCTAGAGGCAATTATGTCTTTTGACTTTGTTTTGAGATATTTCACATTTTTAAGTATATATATATTTTCACATGTATATGTGTGTTTATATATATATATATATATATATATATATATATATATATATATATATATATATATATATATATATATATATATATAAATACAAAAAGAAAAGAAAAAGAAAAAGGAAAAGAGATAAAGAGAAAGAGATAAAGATGTAAAAAAAGAGAGAAAAGACAAAAGCAATAAAGGAAGCTTCAAGTGTTTTCTATCATCTTCTCCTGTAAAACTTTAGCAGCCAGCCTCCTTTATGTTGTTTTCTTTTGTTTTGTGATGCCAAAGGAAGAAATTGAAAGGATTTTGGAAGATAAAATAAGAAGAGAAAAAAAAGAAGCACTTTGGAAGTTTTGGTAACCAAAAGATCTCCTTCCTTTCCCTTTACCTATGATTATATATATTTTTGATACATATTATATGAATATGTTAGTGTCTTTTGATATTGATTTAAGGTGATTTTAATGATAAAAGAAGCAAGACAAGGAAGGGGAAACCAACTTGTAAAAATTGGCTTGAAACAAGGTAAGAGGTATCATCCTTGATATGTTGCATATTTTAGGCTTTTGAATCCTTGAATCTATGTTATAAATGATAATTTTGAAGTTGAGAAATGTTGTTTTGCCATTTGGGATATCTATGTGTGTGATTTTGTTGTTGGCAAAGAGTTGGTTAATATTTATAGTTTTACCACTGATTTCATCCCACGTTTTGGCTACCTTGTTTGATGAATCATAAGTGCTAGTATAGCTTGTTGGAAAAATCTTTGAATCCTCTTTTCAACGATATATAGTTTGTATGAATTAGAGATTGTTTGGGCTGTTAAATTGTATGAAAAAGAAGGCTGCCCTACCAAATGAACAATTCTATGAACAATATTTCACAGTTTTTGGGAAAGAAAGAAAAGGAAAAAAAGGAAAGGAAGAAAGAAAGAAAGGAAAAGAAAGGAAAGGAAAGAAAGGAGAGATAAAGAAAAACAAGAAAAGGAATTTGGGGCTCAAGATTTAGAGGTCGTCTCAAAAGTATGGTCTGGTGAGTTATGAATAGATTTAGATGGAAGCAAAATTAATAAGATATAAGACACGCATGCATGCTATGAACTATGAGGGGGTACTTTACACTATACCGCCCGTAGTAGGGCACATCCACAGTAGGACACGTTGTAGTAGGACATAGACCCCTAGTAGAGTCCGCTTGTAGTAGAGCATGCTCGTAGTAGAGCTCAATTCAGATTCAAAATGGTGTAGTGAGAGAAAAAAAGAGAGCTCGAGCTTAGAAAGGTGCCATCCCTATAGTTAGCTTTCAGAAAGTATCAAATATACACCAGATGGGACAAAGTATGACCCAAATAAAAAAAATGAACTAGATTATCCTCTCGATTTCTTATGAAGGTTATGAATGAGGTTGAGTTCCGAGAGCAAGTTAGAACAGGAAATGAGATAGTTTACTTAATTCTTTCCCCTTACTGAGTGTTCTTATCTCTCACTTCCTTTTCTTTCATGATTGCAGGTACTGGTGATCGAGGTAGCTGCGAGACAGGGTCAGGTCAGCGAAGATAGATTCGGTTAGAGCAAATTATCTATAGTTTATATTACATGCATACAGTTGCATGTTCTTGTTGACTTTTGACCTTTTTGAGATGATTGTATAGTTGTATATGATTACTCCATGCTTTCGGATGCTTTCAGATGAGTTTTCATATGAGTATATACATCTTTTGTTCGCTTCCAGATTTTCAGTTTTCTTAGAATAATTTCTAAACACTTTTAGTGATGCGTTCATTTTAAAGAATTTCAAAGAAAAAAAATAAATAGCCGCTTCGGATAGTAATTCGTAACATTTCTTCTTCGGTGGATAGTACTTCTAGGGAGGGATGTTATATATATCCTTTAGTAAATTTTGGAATTGATCTCACATGCTTTTGCTTACAAGATAACTAGGTGAATGTCATATTTTATGATTAATTTTGGAGTTGATTTTGAACCAATTAATAAAATTTGGACGAGTTCAAATGGTTGTAGATTAAGGAAAATATTTTATTTTATTTTATGGGTGTCATCTTGGTGTAAGTGTGAAGCTCACCAAAGGAATCAGAAATATGCAAAGTTATAAGACTTGTTTTGGTATATAAGAAATTGGGGAGCAGCTTCCTAAGGGAAGAAAAGGCATCTAAATGGAATAAGTATAGGGACACAGCATCTAAGAACAAGATACATAAGAATATTCATCCTTCCAAATCAATGACAAATCACAGTTATTCAACAACAAACGCAAAGAATTTGATTCTACTTTATGACCAATCTAATATCGTTTAATAATATAAATTTGAAAGTTTATTCTCTTCATCTATAAGTTAATCAACCATATAAAATTCGTTATTCGAATGATTTCGACAAATAATTCACACGGAGAGAGAATTTTCTACGTAAAAAGAAATTTTGAACCGAAAAAAAAAATCCAAGTCAATTAATCTCTTTTCTTTAAGTCTTCATCCTTTTTCCAATTCAAATTTGATACATATGATGCTGAGTAGCATGTCTCTTTAGAGTGATTTAGTATCAATTAAATTTATTCTTCCTTAAGTTATACTTTTGTCGCATGCATAAACCACAGGCTGAGTTTAGAACATATATTTTATAATATTTTTCTTTTTTAATTAAAAAATTTTATAATTTTTCTTTACCTAAAGTTTAAAATAACAAAAAGACGGAGATGATGCGGAGGACTATACCTTAAGTGAGAACAAGTATTTTAGCCTTACCTAATTTGTTAAATATTAATTTTAGTAAACTTTTTCTACCCCATGTTGCACATGTTAGGGCCAAAAAATCAATATAGAATGACTTCCACTACATAATTTAAAATTTTCTATCTATACAAACTCTTCTTCGTATGAAGTGAGGTGATTCAAATATATATATAATGAATATATAAAAATTTATAATAAATAACTTATCATGACAACATGCATAATAGCAGTATTCTCAGTATAAATCGTGACAACTGGAGAGTAATGGCCACTAATTTATTTCCAATATGTCTTCATCAATCACAAGCGCCTTGCCGTTGTCTGGAATCAGAACAAAGTAAAACTGGAAAGCGCGTAAAGATCAATATTGATGGAGTCAGTCTTAAGATCAGGGAAGATCCAGCTTTACCAGAGAATGATCATCGGGCAACAGGTCTTTCTTTGCGGAAATTTCCCAGAAGCATACATGGTCTTATCAAATAGTCAGAGACAGACTGACAAGCATTGTTTTTCCAACCAAAGGTAATTAAGATGGTTGACAGAATTGAAATGAGCTGGTAGACTAGGAAAATTTATAGTACGTACGCAAAAATAAATAAATTAGTTTTTCATTTTAAATATGATTTTATAAATCTAATATATTTTAATATAATATAATATAAATAGTTGTTATTTTGGAGGTATAATATATATTACCACACACTAAAATAATTATACGGAAATAATTGTAGTTATCTCTAGAGAGAGATTATATAAACTCTCACATTCTCACTCTCACTCTCATTATATATATTTCTTATATCACTTAAATATTCACTTTCACTCTCATTTTTATTTAATATCAATTACTACAGGTTTGTTCGGAAAGAAGAAATTCGTATATCTAAATTCGAATCGAAAAAAACTAATTCGTGAAAACTACATTGAAAATAACATGTTATAAATAAATAGAGATACTGAAATACCTTAGAATATCAATAATAAAAAATTACTCAAAAATCTTAAAAAACAGATCTGAATTTCGAAATTTACATGTTCAAATAGCTTATGAACGAGAAAATAAAAAAATCGATCAAAAATTTCGTAATTTCGTAATTATATTGTAAAACATGTCTAAAAAAGCACATCGTAATTACAAATATCAAATTTAAAAATTACATATAAAAAAAGTCTACCTTGGTCATAAAAAAACTCAAAATAATAAAAATCGAAAATCTTAAATTTGATAAAACGAAAAAACTGTATAATACATATTGAAACAGTTTTATTTTGGCCTCCAAATTTGGTGCAACAGGCGAAGTTGGTTGTCGTTATAAAACTCGAAATGAGCTTCGCGTTGATATATTACAGGCCCCGTAACTCTTCCTGGATCAAAAGTTATGACCGTTCAAAGTCTGTCTTATATAAACTCTATAGTTTTAAAAAAGTTAATTTCCACCCAACCCACGGTTTTCACGAACTGCCCGACGGTTCAGTGTAAAATTTCACACAGACCCCATGGATCTCCCCCTAAAATTTTGAAAACGTTAAATTTTCCCCCATCCCACGGGCGCTCGTGGGAAATTATGCAGCGTTGGCAGATTTAATCTATTTTCCGACCAAAAATGGTCATTTCAATCTCTAATTTCAATACAAATCAAATCTACACATCCAATAACACAAAACCTATCAAGAAATTCAAGCAAAACAACCAAGAATCAAAACATTTTATGTGTTGTTCAAAATCGGAACCCTAAACATTCAAACCTCAAAATCTCTCTCAAATCTCAATAATCTTAACAATAAATTGATTCAAACAAGACGTGTGAAGATGTATTATTCTTATTTGTCATTTTCAATTGCTGAAAAACATGAACATCGATAAAAATTTCTTCCACCGTAGGATGACCGTGGGATAATCGCGAAAAGGGTGATTTTTTTTTGAATTTGTATAGTGAAACCGTGAAAAATTACCGTGAAAATTCCTTGTTTATATACAGGGACAGTTTTGTTATTTTACAAAAGTTAGACATTTTTACTTAAACCTTATTATTTTGGATAATTTTTTAAACCCCCTTAATTTTTTATAATTTCCCAAAAGAAAAACTTGATTGATATAACATAGAATTTCTTATTTATTAAGTGTTTGCCACTCATTTTCATTTAATTTTATAGGTGAAACATAAATTTTAGTGATTGCAAGGACAGCTAGTCAACTCAAAGGACCTTTGATGATATGACACTAAAATTTTCCCATGATTCAGTTGATACTCTGAACACTTATATCCTTAATACTCTCTCTAATATTTTGTGCAGTATCCTCCTTCATATGTAAATTTGTTAGAAGGAAAAGATAATTTGCGTCCTCTGTGTCCTTTGGGTGTTGACCCATAATTTTGATGAGATCAATTGTATTCATGTGAAAGTTGAAATTCTTGCTTGATAACCCTCATAAAAATGTTTTGTCGTGAAATCCAAATTAAAAATATTCTTTGATGACCATTAAAATAATCTTTTATAAAATAATAAGGGTAATATTATATATATTTAATTTAAATATATAAATATAAATACGTTTGTAATTAAATATTATTTAATTGTATAATAATAAATATAAATATATTTATATATAAAAAATTGACATATAAATTTTTTTTAATAATAAAGTAAGAATTGGACTGACAATTCCAAATTCCAACATTCTTACGTAATAAATCTTATGTCATTCATCTTAACCTTAACCATTACACGTTATTCTTAAACTAGAAAGTAACTGAACAAAAGTGTCCAGCGTACGGCTAGTTAGGGCTGGTCACATAGAAAACAAAATTAATTAATAGGCTTATAATATACTTTGCTTGGAGAAGAAATTCCCTTGCAAATGAAGCTCTTGACAATTTCCAATCGTGGGACACACAAGAATATATATTTTAAGTACATTATTCTATCATTAGTTTTTATTTTATATTTAAATTAAAATTATTTAATTATATAAATATATATATTAAAATATGTATCAATTTATATATTGAGTATACACAACACAGTTTTATTGAAAAATTTCTGTTTATAATGTTTTAAAAAATATATATTATTAGGGCTCCTAAGAAATTTGTGCTAACAGTTGATCAGATTTTGATGCTGTGAAGATGTAAATTAAGAAGATATGCAGATTTTCCTTTCAGTTTAAATTTACTACAATTGTCACTTGAATTCATAATTTCATACCACACCTCTGTCTCTCTGCTAATTTGGTTTCTTGATCACTATTGTTCTTCATTTTGTCTGTTAATGATGGATTTGAGGTCTCGAAAACCATCTGAAAAGAAGACGCTTAAGCCTAAACTGGAAGAAAATACGGCTCCGTCAAAAGTCAATCGACGGAGGTGGAGGATGGCTTTCCGGGCAATATATTTCACCCGGGTTCTTGCTTCACTGCCCCGGAAAGTTCTTGAGAACAAATCCTTGCTGCGCTCCGTTTCTTACCATGCAATTGATGTCCCCAAGGAAAACCAGGGAAATGATAATGGCAATAACCCTTTTCCTGACGTTGACAAGGAGAGGCTTTCGGAGATGGTGAAAGAGAAGATTCTTCAATCTCTTGCCGACTTCGGAGGAATAAAACAGATTGCTACAATGCTGGAAAGTCATCCGGAAAGTGGTATTAGCGGCAGTGAGGCTGATATTGCAAAAAGAAGAAACGTTTTTGGAGAAAACCGGTACAAGAAACCTCCCCTGAAAGGATTTCTGAGCTTTGTCCTGGAAACGTTTAAAGATACAACTATTATCATTCTTCTGGTTTGTGCTGCACTCTCCCTGGTGTTCGGCATAAAAGAGAACGGCTGGAAAGAAGGGTGGTACGACGGCGGTAGCATTATTGTTGCTGTGATTTTGGTTGTTGCTGTCTCTGCAGTAAGTAATTTCAAACAGAGTAGACAGTTTGAGGAGCTTTCGGACGAGAATAAAAATATTCAAGTGGAGGTGGTGCGGGATGGAAGGCGCCAGCCCATATCAATCTTTGATATACTCGTTGGTGATGTTGTGCCATTGAAGATTGGTAATCAAATTCCGGCGGATGGGTTGTTCCTGGAAGGCCATTCCTTGAAGGTGGATGAGTCAAGCATGACTGGAGAAAGTGATCATGTTGAGGTCAATGAAGAGAATCCATTCTTGCTCTCTGGTACTAAAGTCACTGATGGCTTTGGCTACATGCTTGTTACTTCTGTTGGAATGAACACAGCGTGGGGAGAGATGATGAGCACTATAAGGCATGAAGTGAATGAGCCGACTCCATTGCAATCTCGTCTCAACGTGCTGAGCTCAATCATTGGGAAGGTTGGATTGACAGTGGCAATAACAGTTCTCTCTGTCATGCTAATTCGTTATTTTACGGGAAGTACGGAAGACGAAAACGGAAACAAAGAGTTCCAGGGGAGCAAGACGAAATTTGATGATGTGATGAAGTCGGTGATTGATATAATTGCAGCCGCAGTCACAATTTTGGTTGTGGCAATTCCTGAAGGTTTACCTCTGGCTGTTACTCTAACTCTGGCTTTCTCTATGAAGCGAATGATGAAGGATCATGCAATGGTTCGGAGGCTCTCTGCTTGTGAGACAATGGGATCAGCCACAATAATTTGTACAGATAAAACAGGCACTCTTACTTTAAACCAGATGAAAGTTACAGAATTCTGGCTTGGAAAAGAGAAGGTATATGCTTCTTCCTCAGAAAATGTTCCTTCCTCGGAAGAGGTGAAGCATAAATTCCGTGAATTGCTGCAAGAAGCAATCGGATTAAACACGACTGGTAGCGTATATAAACGGGATCCTTCAGCTGCAGCTGAGATTAGTGGTAATCCGACTGAGAAAGCAATTCTTTCTTGGGCTGTCAGTGATTGGGCAATGGATGTTAATGAACCGAAGCATAGTTGTGAAAAGATCCAAATAGAGTCCTTCAATTCACAGAAAAAGAGAAGTGGAGTTTTGGTGAAGAGGATCAAGGATGAGGGTGTTCACATGCACTGGATGGGAGCTGCAGAGATAATATTAGCTATGTGCTCCCATTATTATCTGAAAGATGGAAAAGAGGAAGCCATTGATGATGAAAAAAGAAAGGAAATTGCAACAATTATTGAGGGAATGGCAGCCCAGACGTTGAGATGCATTGCCATGGCACACAGAAAAGTTGAAGAAAATGAGAGAATTGAACCGAAGCTTGAAGAAACTGGACTGATCTTCTTGGGGATTTTCGGTCTGAAGGATCCGTGTCGCCCTGGTGTAAGCGAAGCTGTAAAATGTTGTAAAAGTGCAGGGGTGAAAATCATGATGGTAACCGGAGACAACCTGCACACAGCAAGAGCTATAGCTATTGAATGCGGAATCCTGGAATCGAATTTCAATGATGAAGCTATAGTTGAAGGTGTGAACTTCAGAAATTACTCCTCTGAAGAAAGAAAGGAAAAGACTGAACAAATTAAAGTAATGGCAAGATCTTCCCCATTAGACAAGTTGTTGATGGTTCAAACTTTGAAGCAAAAAGGCGAAGTTGTGGCAGTAACTGGTGATGGCGCAAATGATGCCCCTGCTTTAAAGGAAGCAGATATAGGACTTTCCATGGGAATTCAAGGGACGGAAGTAGCAAAGGAGAGCTCAGATATCATCATCATGGATGACAACTTCGCCACTGTAGTTACAGTTTTGCGGTGGGGAAGATGTGTCTTCAACAACATTCAAAAATTCCTTCAATTTCAGCTCACTGTGAATGTTGCAGCTCTCACGGTCAACTTTGTCGCCGCTGTTTCGTCAGGTAAAGTTCCCCTCTCTGCCGTTCAGTTGCTATGGGTGAACCTGATAATGGATTCCTTGGGCGCATTAGCATTGGCCACTGAGCCACCCACAAATGATCTCATGAGAAATTCCCCTATTGGCCGTTCCAAGCTTCTCATAATAACACCAGTCATGTGGAGGAACCTCATTTTTCAGGCCATTTATCAGGTGGCTGTCTTACTGATTCTTCAGTTCAGGGGAAAACACATCTTTAACACAAATGAAAGAGTCAATGACACCATGATTTTCAACACTTTTGTCCTCTGTCAAGTCTTCAATGAGTTCAATTCCAGGAACCTCGAGAAGAAGAACATATTTAGGGGAATATGGATGAACAAGTTGTTTCTAGCAATTATTGCAATCACCATAGTTCTTCAACTGATCATGGTTGAGCTTCTGAAGAATTTTGCCAGTACTGAGAGACTAAATTGGGGGCAATGGGGCATTTGTGTTGGGACTGCAGCTGTTTCCTGGCCAATTGCTTTTATGGTCAAGTTGATTCCAGTGAGAAGTTGTATTTCTGGGTCCTCAAGGGAGAATTCATTTCACCATTAATAAACTTTGTCTAATATGCAACATAAATAAATATTTAACTCATATGATTTAATTACGAGTTTAATCTTAAAATATTATCAAACAGATTTGAAATTTTTACTATTTGGTTTTCCACTTTTTTGTAATTTAAATTATGGTGTGATTTTTCTACTTGAGCAATTTGTGTGTGTAATGTTTTTATTTTTATTTTTTTTGTTACGTTGTGTGTGTAATGTTACTAGTGGTAATTCGTTTATGAATAAAATCTTTTTTGCTATAGTGGGGACTTCTTCGGCTTCTGCTTTTTCAGTATCATCTTGTTCATTTTATATGCTTCACGTTGTAGGACATCCTCTTGTCAGGAAAAAGCACTAAATTGTAGTCAGCGTCAGAAAGCAAAAAAAGAAAAAGAAAAGATTAACGAATAATAAAAACAAAAAAACGAAATTCTAAATTAAAGAGATGGCATAGGTAAAAAATTCAGTGGTCCATTTCATCCGTAATCGCTAAAGTAGAACAAATCAATCATGAACTAAGAAACGAAAGAAGATAACTTCTGTTAACATTTATTTGGCATACATATATATATATTTTACAGATTTTTAATGCAGAAACTATAGTGAAAATGATGTCAAGCCTCAGGCTTTCCAAGGAATATGTCAAAATAAATCATACAATATCTCAAGTTTTCTTAAATTTTCAGTAGAAATACCATATTAATGCGTGAGTTGGATACTACAACCAAAAAATTAAAATAAAGCGTGCTAAATTTTCTTCTCAGCGTTAAGTACTGTCATTTTCAGGTCAATAATGCTGAACAAAATTTTTCCAAAGTAGACTCTTGTAGAGTCATTTTCTATACAGAAACTCAGCCATATTTTCTTTCTCCACAGGATGACTTGAGCAACAAGTTATCCTTGCAGCCACTGATTGTTCATCACTTTACAAACTTCCCAATAAAACTGGAGCATCAGTCGCAATATACTGGTCATTTGGATTATATTAACCCTGTAGTGTGAATCTTCGGTTGGCCATAAACGTCCCCGTCAGTAGGTCTACTAAAGTTATTTTAAGTTATTTCCCAGAAGCATACATGATCCTATCAAATCGTCAGGTTGACTAGCATAGTTTAATAAGTTGGTTCTTTTTCCAACCAAAAGCAATTAAGATTGTTGACAAAACTGAAACAAGCTGATAGACTTATGATTCGTACGGAGAAGCCTTTGGGAACTTTTCTCATATAAAGATTTTGTTGTCGAGGTCTGATTTCAGCAAAATGACTCAGCTCTTTGACGTCATTATTTGTCATGTTATATTAATAATTCCAAGTCTAAGTTTGTGATAAAGGGAAGAGAGAGAAGCACCGGCTGTTAGTTTGGATGTATTATATGACAAGACGTTGAATTAATTATACGGAGTTAATTACATTGATGCCCCCAAAGAGAGGGCGACGTTCACCTGAGAGGTGTGTAGCTACGTACATGTGTTATAACAGAGTTTGTCAATTGTCGTTTATAAAGGTGGGTCAAGTTAAGTTTATTCATATTGTGAATTATTATGGTTTGGGCAAGTTACATACATGATCAAATTATCCAATCTTTGTCTTAACTTAATTTGATTAGTTTAGAGATTATTTCGAAAGAATGATTTTTGAAAATTATTTTTGCCACGTATTTTGATATATATATATATATATATATATATATATATATATATATATATATATATATTACATTCTATTGTATTTGAGTTAGAGTCTAAAGATAAATTTTAGATGATAAGAGAGAATTAGACAAATAATATATGATTGAGATCGAGGAAAGAAAAATTTTGATTAAATTAAGATAAATGCTTCTACTTACGAAGCATTTGTCATTTTCTACTTTCATTTGATTTTACAGATGAGAGATAAATTTTGATGGTTGTATGACGATTGATCAACTCAAATAGATCTTTGATGATATTTATGTTTTCTTATTTATTGTATTTCGATTCTTGTATTGATATTTTGGATTTTATTTACAAACTGTATATGGTTTTGATTTTTATGACATCGAGGAGTTGTTTTTGTAGTTTTTTCCTTTTTATTCAACGAAGATTATTTTTTGTTATTTTAAGTTATTTGAATACATTTGAGTTTTCTTACCTTGCATTAATAGACAAGTGAAAATAACTTTTCTTTTTAGAAAGAGATGTTAAAAGCTACGATAATAGTATTTAATGTATGCGAAGATTTGAGTAAGTCTACTAAAATAACGTGAGAATTGAAGATGAAAAATGAATGAAGATAAAATAGAGAAATATATGTGATGTTGAAGTTTTTACGTTGTTCAAATGATCGAAACACCTATATTCTTAATGTTCTCACTAGTATATTGTGTAGTACAATTCTCCCTTATCTCTCTTCTTTATATACAAATTTGTCGGATTTAGAAAAATCAAACTCTAAGAAAAAAATAGAAGTTTTTAAACTTTTGAATGAGAGAAAATTATTAATTTTTTAAACTAAAAGAGAAAAATAAAATATAATTTTATTTATTTTAATATTAAAAATAAAATAATAATTAAATTTCATCAAAATTGAATAACGGGTTGGTATTTGAATTTTAAAACCCTGTGGATGGGTGTTGGAAATGCTATAAAACTTTGGCCTTCATGGAATGATTACAACGTTAATCTCAAACGAGAAAGTAACTTAACAGAAGCGTCCAGCATACGGATAGTTATGGCTTGTCCTTATTGCCAATAGTCACATAGAAAATAAAATTAATTAATAGGCTGGTAACATTCTTCGCTTGGAGAAGAAAATCCCTCGCAAATGAAGGTCTTGATAATTGCCAATCGTGGGACACACAAGTATAGTTTCATATCCCTTCTTTTAAATTTAAAGATTGGTTGAAAATATATTATAATGTTATGTATAATTAGTTTTATCATAAGTAATTCTATGTCTGTTTCAAATATATATATATTTTTTTATATTTTATCAAAATTCTTAGATAAAAAATTAATTCTACAATTATTACATCAGTTTAACTGGCAGTTAATTGCAAAATATTTTAAAAATATCTTAAAGAGAATTGAGTGTGAACTCACACTCCTTGTACGTAAAACTCCCGTGATTCAGGCAGCACCCTGGAGCCCATTCCTAGATATTTGTGCAGAATGTTGAACAGATTTTGATACTGAAGGTATATATTTAGAAGATATGCAGATTTTTTGAATTCATACCAAACCTCTCTCTCTCTACCAATTTGGTCTCTTGACCACTACTGTTCTTCATTTCGTTTGTTAATGATGGATTTGAGGTCTCGAAAACCATCTGAAAAGAAGACGCTTAAGCCTAAATTGGAAGAAGATACGGCTCCGTCAAAAGTCCATCAACGGAGGTGGAGAATGGCTTTCCGGGCAATATACTTCACCCGGGTTCTTGCTTCACTGTCCCGGAAAGTTCTTGAGAACAAATCCTTGCTGCGCTCCGTTTCTTACCATGCCATTGATGTCCCCAATGAAAACCAGGGAAATGATAATGGCAATAACCCTTTTTTTGACAAGGAGAGGCTTTCGGAGATGGTGAGAGAGAAGATTCTTCAATCTCTTGCCAACTTCGGAGGAATAAAACAGATTGCTACAATGCTGGAAAGTCATCCGGAAAGTGGTATTAGCGGCAGTGAAGCTGATCTTGCAAAAAGAAGAAACGGTTTTGGAGAAAACCGGTACAAGAAACCTCCCCTGAAAGGATTTCTGAGCTTTGTCCTGGAAACGTTTAAGGATACAACTATTATCATTCTTCTGGTTTGTGCTGCACTCTCTCTGGTGTTCGGCATAAAAGAGAACGGCTGGAAAGAAGGGTGGTACGACGGTGGTAGCATTATTGTTGCTGTGATTTTGGTTGTTGCTGTCTCTGCAGTAAGTAATTTCAAACAGAGTAGACAGTTTGAGGCGCTTTCGGACGAGAATAACAATATTCAAGTGGAGGTGGTGCGGGATGGAAGGCGCCAGTGCATATCAATCTTGGATATACTCGTTGGTGATGTTGTGCCATTGAAGATTGGTGATCAAATTCCGGCGGATGGGTTGTTCCTGGAAGGCCATTCCTTGAAGGTGGATGAGTCAAGCATGACTGGAGAAAGTGATCATGTTGAGGTCAATGAAGAGAATCCATTCTTGCTCTCTGGTACTAAAGTCACTGATGGCTTTGGCTACATGCTTGTTACTTCTGTTGGAATGAACACAGCCTGGGGAGAGATGATGAGCACTATAAGGCATGAAGTGAATGAGCTGACTCCTTTGCAATCTCGTCTCAACGTGCTGAGTTCAATCATTGGGAAGGTTGGATTGACAGTGGCAATAACAGTTCTCTCTGTCATGCTAATTCGTTATTTTACGGGAAGTACGGAAGACGAAAAGGGAAACAAAGAGTTCCAGGGGAGCAAGACGAAATTTGATGATGTGATGAAGTCGGTGATTGATATAATTGCAGCCGCAGTCACAATTTTGGTTGTGGCAATTCCTGAAGGTTTGCCTCTGGCTGTTACTCTTACTCTGGCTTTCTCTATGAAGCGAATGATGAAGGATCATGCAATGGTTCGGAGGCTCTCTGCTTGTGAGACAATGGGATCAGCCACAATAATTTGTACAGATAAAACAGGCACTCTTACTTTAAACCAGATGAAAGTTACAGAATTCTGGCTTGGAAAAGAGAAAGTATATGCTTCTTCCTCAGAAAATGTTCCTTCCTCAGAAGAAGTGAAGCATAAATTCCGTGAATTGCTGCAAGAAGCAATCGGATTAAACACGACTGGTAGCGTATATAAACGGGATCCTTCAGCTGCAGCTGAGATTAGTGGTAATCCGACTGAGAAAGCAATTCTTTCTTGGGCTGTCAATGATTGGGCAATGGATGTTAATGAACCGAAGCATAGCTGTGAAAAGATCCAAATAGAGTCCTTCAATTCACAGAAAAAGAGAAGTGGAGTTTTGGTGAAGAGGATCAAGGATGGGGTTGTTCACATGCACTGGATGGGAGCTGCAGAGATAATATTAGCTATGTGCTCCCATTATTATCTGAAAGATGGAAAAGAGGAAGCCATTGATGATGAAAAAAGAAAGGAAATTGCAACAATTATTGAGGGAATGGCAGCCCAGACGTTGAGATGCATTGCCATGGCACACAGAAAAGTTGAAGAAAATGAGAGAATTCAACCGAAGCTTGGAGAAACCGGACTGATCTTCTTGGGGATTTTCGGTCTGAGGGATCCGTGTCGCCCTGGTGTAAGCGAAGCTGTAAAATGTTGTGAAAGTGCAGGGGTGAAAATCATGATGGTAACCGGAGACAACCTGCACACGGCAAGAGCTATAGCTATTGAATGCGGAATCCTGGAATCGAATTTCAATAATGAAGCTATAGTTGAAGGTGTGAACTTCAGAAATTACTCCTCTGAAGAAAGAATGGCAAGATCTTCAGAAATTAAAGTAATGGCAAGATCTTCCCCATTCGACAAGTTGTTGATGGTTCAAACTTTGAAGCAAAAAGGGGATGTTGTGGCAGTAACTGGTGATGGCGCAAACGATGCCCCAGCTTTAAAGGAAGCAGATATAGGACTTTCCATGGGAATTCAAGGGACGGAAGTAGCAAAGGAGAGCTCAGATATCATCATCATGGATGACAACTTCACCACTGTAGTTACAGTTTTGCGGTGGGGAAGATGTGTCTTCAACAACATTCAAAAATTTCTTCAATTTCAGCTCACTGTGAATGTTGCAGCTCTCACGATCAACTTTGTCGCCGCTGTTTCCTCAGGTAAAGTACCCCTCTCTGCCGTTCAGTTGCTATGGGTGAACCTGATAATGGATTCCTTGGGCGCATTAGCTTTGGCCACTGAGCCACCCACAAATGATCTCATGAGAAACTCCCCTATCGGCCGATCCAAGCTCCTCATAACACCAGTCATGTGGAGGAACCTCATTTCTCAGGCCATTTATCAGGTGGCTGTCTTACTGATTCTTCAGTTCAAGGGAAAACGCGTCTTTAAAACAAATGAAAGAGTCAACGACACCATGATTTTCAACACTTTTGTCCTCTGTCAAGTCTTCAATGAGTTCAATTCCCGGAACCTCGAGAAGAAGAACATATTTAGGGGAATATGGATGAACAAGTTGTTTCTAGCAATTATTGCAATCACCATAGTTCTTCAACTGATCATGGTTGAGCTTCTGAAGAATTTTGCCAATACTGAGAGACTGAATTGGGGGCAATGGGGCTTTTGTGTTGGGATTGCAGCTTTTTCTTGGCCGATTGCTTTTATCGTGAAGTTCATTCCGGTAAGAAGTGGTTGTAATTCTGGGTCCTCAAGGGAGAATTCATTCCACCATTGATAAACTTTGTCTAATATGTAACATAAATAAATAGCTAACCCGTATGATTTAATTAAAAGTTTAATCTTGGAATGTTTTCAAACAGATTGGAAACCTTTACTGTTTGGATCTCTACTCTTTTGTCACTCAAATTAAGGTGTGGTTTTTCTTTTTGAGCAATTTGTGTAGGCATTTTGAGTGTGTAATATATATATATTTTTTTGGGTTAAGTTGTGTGTTTAATGTTATTAATGGTAATTTGGTTATCAATAAAATCTTGTTTGCTAAAGAGGGGACTTCTTTTGCTTTTGCTTTTTCAGTTTCATCTTGTTCGTTTTATATGCTTCACGTTGTTGGACATCTCTTGTCAGGAAAAAGCACTAAATTGCAGTCAGCGTCAGAAAGCAATAAGAGAAGAAGAAAAGGAAAAGATTAATGAATAATAAAGAAAAAACAAAATTCTAAATTAAAGAGATGGCATAAGTAAAAAAATTCAGTGGTCATTTCATCCGTAATCGCAAAAGTAGAACAAATTAATCATGAAATAAGAAACAAAAGAAGGATCTCTTCTGTTAACATTTTTTTGGTATACATATATATATTTTACAGATTTTTAATGCAAAAAGTATAGTGAAAATGATGTCAAGCCTAAGGCATTCCAGGGATAAGTCAAAATAAATCATACAATATCTCAACTTTTCTAAAGTTGTGAGACAGTAGCAAGACCATATTAATGCGTGAGTTGGATACTATACCCGAAAAACTAAAATAAAGCGTGCTAAATTTTCTTCTCAGCGTTAATTACTTTCATTTCCAAGTCAATAATGTTGAACAAAATTTCCAACATAGACTCTTGTAGAATCATTTTCTATACAGAAACTCTGCCAGATTTTCTCCATGAGATAATTTGAGCAAAAAGTTATCCGTGTAGCCACTGAGTGTTCATCACTTTACAAACTTTCCAATAAAACTGGAGCAGCAGTCACAATAAACTGGTCATTTGGATTATTAATCCTGTGGTGTGAATCTTCGATTGGTCATAAACGTCCCCGTGAATAGGTGTGAAGCTACAACATAAAAATATCACAAAGAAAATTAGCATTTTAAGAAGTTGGAAATTTTCAGAAAGTGATCCTGTGAAACTTGTTTATCACTTTATTCAATGAGACAAAAGAAGTGCTTAAAATTTCAAGGAAAAATTAAGCACTCCGAGTTCTACTTTAGTTTCATAAATATGTCACATCTTATATCATTAATGAATAAAAATTAAGTAGGTGTATTTTATAAAATCTAAAAGATATGGATGATGGTTATGTTATTCACACACTTCACGGACTTATACATGAATGGCTTATGAACTTTTGCAAGCTTTACACATGTAGTCACTTGTCTCCTAAGCTTTATATGAGCAAGCAAGGTATCACATGCATCTGTTATAAGGGAAAATGATGGGAAAGAAAGGTGGTACCAACTTAACGAGACAGCTTGATAGTTTATGTTTTCTGTAATGAAAGTAAAGACTACGATTCAAGACCTTGAAGACATCCTAACTTTTCCTATGTTTCTTTTGCCAAAGTAATTAATTATTATTGCGTGAAGTAGACTTGAAGTTGGCAGTATAAAGGTTATTCAGGGGGAGAGAAGCATGAAGAGAGAAAAAAACATAAAAACCAGATATCTCATGCTTAATTAGGATTAGATTAAGGTTATCCTAAGTTAGCTGAGGAGACTATTATAAAATCCACCAACTCTCTTTAGGATTCTACTTTAAAACTGAGTCATTTTGCAGATGCTCTTCTTGTAATTTTATACATATTTTGCTGGAGTATTCTCCCAAAGAGTTTGTCTAACTTTTTATGGCATTCAATTATTTTACACTATACTAGATATCAATGTTAATTAGGATTAGATTTGATGAATCCATGAGCTTCAAGCAACTACCTGTAATGTGTCTACTTTGTTTGAATTTGCATTTGTCTCTTATTGCGCCATTATAGGCGTAGATTTTTACGTGGTTTAGACACTACGAACTAGCTTTTTTTTCAGCCTAATATTTTATGTTTTTGAAAATGTAAGACACAAGGAACTGCAACGGTGGAGTTGAAGTACCATTAATATACGCTATAAGATCAAGACCGATAAAAGTCGATTGAATTTGTTTTCTCCAAACAGGAAAATTGGATGAAGTGAGTTTGATAGGAAAATGAGTTGGTGTATTTAAGTGCACAACAGGGGTTTCAATAGTAATTGTCATGGCTAGGTTTTAGAGAAAATATTAATGACAAAAAAGTGACGACCAAAAGAAGCTCATTGGAGTGTTTACTGCTTTGATATCATATATGTATACATAAAAGAAATACATGAGATAAAATTGCATTTTGTTATATAAAATATTAAATCTAATATAGAGTTTGTTATTCTTTGGACTTATCCTTTACAATAAAAAGGACCTTGTGCGAGAGATCTCGACTTTCTATGTTTCTTTTAGGTTGCAGTGCATGAACCGAAATTGAAGCTTTGCAAGAAATTATTTGATAGCGTGAAGTAGACTTGAAGTTGCAATTGAACCCTAACCCTAATTTCACCCCGCCATCATAAATAATAGGAAAATTCTAAAATATCGCGTCATCCATATTGCCAATTTATCATGAATGACTTTCTGCAATCTTAGAAATGTTTTTTTTTTTTTTTATTATTTATCTTTACCTTGAATATTTACAATGAATACTTTGATGAATCATTCATACACCAACTAATTGTTGTACCAAACCATCATCTGAGTTTGATTATCTTTTCAAGATTGACTATATTATTATTGTATTAAATAAAAAAATAAAAAAAATTTAATTTTAAAATACCATCAAAAAATTTTAATTCAGACCCTTTTATATATGAAACTCTCTTTACTGTTATTCAAAACACTCCTTCAAAATAATTAGAAAATACTTGTCTATAATTTAGACAAATCAATTGTAATAACATATATATTTTTCTCCTATATTAAGTCAAGTGTATTCATCGAAGTCAAACGTTACAATCAATATAACTAATATGTAATTGTTAGAACCGTGTAAATGGGTCCAAATGTGGGTTAGGCAGGATCCATAAGGAGCTTGCATGGCAAGTTTTCAGAAAAATTCAAATTGTTATTAATTAAAGGATACACTTCTGGTTGAACCAACCAAGAGGAATTTTTGGTGTTAAATTATAAAAAAAGAATTGGCATTGGTTATGTTATAAATGGAAGTCAAAGTTCAAAGTCTTAACTTGGTATAAAAGAAACATACGTAATTCGACATACATCAGCTTCATGAATAAGGCTGTCAGTTAGTGGAAACAAAAAATGTAATAGAAAAAACGAAAGAGGGAGAGAACTTGAACTACCGCGAAGAAAAGAATAGAGATATTTACAGAGAAGAAAAAAATAGAGTAAACCGAGAGCAGAAGTAAAGAAGAAGAAGAGAAGGGAATGCAAAAAAAAAAAAAAAAGAATAATAGAAACAAGAAATCGACGGAAACAGTCAGAATTTGGTGACAGAACGAAGAAAATAAGTTACTTCATTGTAGGGAAATTTATTTATTTGATCACAAAGCTGTAAGAAAATGTAGAATTTGTTAGAGAAGGGAGGAAATTTTACAAGGAAAGGTTTCACGTGGAAGAGATTTATTTGAAAAGAACACTTATAATTTTTATTTATGTCTCAAATACAAAATTATTAAAGTATTTATAAATATAAGAATGATTTTTAAAATTTTAAATACATAAATTTTATATTAAACTTGATATTAATCATTAATAACTTAATATTAAACATATATTACTAATATAATATTCGTGTGTATAAATATAAACTTAAACTTATACATGAATTATATATAAATATAAACTTATATTATGAATATGTATGAACATTATTAATAAAATTGTGTTTAACATTAAATTTGTTTTATATGAGATACGTTAAAAAATGTATTTATTAAACTTATATCATATAAGATAAACTTAAAAAATTTCAAATTAATCCTCAACAGAATTGTCTTGCCATATACAAAACGACGAAGGAACATGATGCATAGGTCAGGTCTGTGATAATAATTATTCATTATTTTGTTTCTGAATCATGACGCTTCATTTCTGAACTTCAGACTTGACAAATCAAATTGCACAGTTTATTTATTTATTTTTTCTTCTGAAAATCCTGACTCCTTTGAGGGGAAACACGTACATATATAATATTATGATTAGATTTAAATCAAATTTATTTGAATTTAAATTAAAATTTGACTTAAACAAGTTTAAAAATAACTAATCTTAAATAAGCACAAACCTAAATGAGATTAATATATATTAAAATGATATTGTTTTAATAACGAATTAGTTAAAAGTTTGAGTTCGAAACTAATTGAGTTTACGCTTAGCTATAACGAGTTTGACTAATCTAAATTTAAGCTTAATCTCTATTATATATAAATCGATTCAAATTTAAACTTAAATAAGTTTAAACTCAATTCAGTTTAAATATAACCTTGCATAAAATCAACCGGCGGAGAAAGCATCTTGTAAATCACTCATGGGTAGGGCTGGACTCGAACCGAGCCGGCTCGAGCTAGGTTTGTTCGAGTCCAAAATGAGTCAGACTCGGCTCGGCTCAATCGAGCTGGCTCGATAGATTTTTTATAGAAATTTTTTATACAAAACGACGTCGTTTTGATCAATATATATTAAAAACGATGTCATTTTAATAATAAAAAATGAGCCGAATTAAGCCAAACCGAGTCAAACTTAAATCGAGTTCGAACCAAACTCGAGCCACCCATATATGAACCGAACCAGCTCGAATCCAGCCGTACTCATGGGGACATAAATTTTGACGAAAAGAGAAGGAAACCTCCCGAAGGTTTGAGGAAGGTAAGCTGGGTCCAGTCAAATTTGAATAATTCATATGAACTTAAAAAATTGGAAAAATTAAATAGAAGTTCACTGAACTTTCCTAGAAATCAAGTTCTATATTCAGAGAAATTCCCACAAAATCGCACACGGTAAATTAATGGCACACTTTAGGTAATTTTTTAATCTTCCATTTTCATTTAATAGGAAAATATATTTACGTTAAGATATGTATGAATATGCTTTTTTAAGAAATTTGTTATTATATTTTCTAGCAAGCTATCATACAAGTTCCAGGAAAAGGCAAAGGATTTATTGTAACCCAAAGTATCATCTTTTTTCAAATTCTCATATTTTAACTTTGAAAATTCTATTTATTCACCCATAAACAGTTAATTTTATTAGTTTTAAAGATAAAATTGTCATTTTATATATAATATTAAAAGTAAACTTAAATTTTATTTATTTTTCTTCTCAAAACCCTAAAAACTAACAATTTCCTTTTGACTAAATTTTAAAAAATAATATTTCTCCCTTAGGATTTAGTTTTCAAACTTCTAGTTCATCTCTAGTATCATTGCTGACGACCTCTCCCTTCGGCAATCTCTCTTCTATCACCTAGATGTTCGACTAGCGTCGATTGAAATTAGGAAGACAGAGCTTTTTTAGACGAAACTCTTTGTCTTCTCGGCTTCATTCGATGTCGATCGGACATTCGGGTAAGAGGAGAGAGAGCATCGGAGAGAGAGACCACCGACAATGGTGCTAAAGATGACGCCAAAGTTTCAAAATTAAACACTAGGGAGGAATATTATTTTTTAAAATTTGGTCTAGGGGGAAATGATTATTTTTTAGGGTATAAGAAGAAAAAGGAGGTAAATTTTAAAGGTTTAAAGTTTCTTTAACTTTAATAATTTATGAGTGAATAAATAAGATTTTTAAAATTAAGAGATAAAAACTGATTAAAGATGATACTTTGGGGAGGAATGAGGTCTTTGACCCCAGTAAAAAAGAGATATGCAGTTAGGATAAATAGATGAACTCTGAATACTCAATTCTCACCTCAAAACTTTTTTGTGCTTTTATTTCATTGTTACTCATCAAATTCTCCATATTTTCTCTGTTTATTTTTCTCATTTTTTCTTGATTGATTTCTTGTTGACATCTCAATCCATTATTTTGTTCATCCAATTTACACCAGTCCGATACTTCCAAACTCTTCCTTACGATAATGTCTTTGAGGTATCGTAAACCCAATGAGCCGGAGCCATCCAAACAAGAACACAGTATTTTGGAGGCGGCAAAACTACAAAAAAGAAGGTGGCGATTGGCTTTTGATGTCATTCGCTTCACCCGGGCTCTTGCCTCTTTGTCAAAGGTGGCTCTACACAGCAACAAAGAACTCTTGCGGTCCCTCTCCTATGTTGCCATTGATGTCGGTGGAGCATTGCCACAGGATGAGGCTGCCGATATTTTTCTCGACATTGATCAGAAGATACTCGCTACCATGGTGAAAGAGAAGAGCTTCGAGTCTTTGAGTAATCTTGGAGGAGTGGAGGAAGTTGCAGCAATTCTTGGAACCGACGAAAAGAATGGCATCGCAGGCAATGAGGCTCAACTTCTGCATAGAAAGTATGTTTTCGGTAAAAACTGTTATAAAAAGCCTGATTCAAAAAGGTTTTTTAGTTTTGTTTATGAAGCATTCAAAGATACAACCATTATCATACTTCTGGTCTGTGCCATACTCTCTCTGGCTTTCGGTATCAAAGAAGATGGCTTGAAAGAAGGGTGGTATGATGGTGGCAGTATTATATTTGCTGTGTTTTTGGTTGTAATTGTCTCTGCCATCAGTAACTTTAAGCAGAACAGACAATTTGAAAAGCTTTCTAACGAGAGTGGTGACATAAAAATTGAAGTCGTTAGAGATGGCAGGCGTCAAGCGGTGTCCATCTTTGAAGTTGTAGTAGGAGATGTTGTGTGTTTGAAGATTGGCGATCAAATTCCGGCAGATGGGTTGTTCTTGAATGGTCACTCCTTGAAGGTGGATGAATCTAGCATGACTGGCGAAAGTGACCATGTTGAGATTAATGGCAGCATAAATCCTTTCTTGCTTTCTGGCACAAAGGTCACCGATGGCTATGGTTCTATGCTTGTTACTTCTGTTGGGATGAACACCGCATGGGGAGAGATGATGAGTTCCGTTAGTCGTGAGTTGGATGAGCAGACTCCTCTGCAATTTCGCCTGAACAAGCTGACGTCCTATATCGGGAAGATTGGATTGGCCGTAGCTGTGCTGGTCCTTCTTGTTATGTTGATTCGTTACTTCACAGGCAACACCGCAGATGAAAATGGAAACAGAGAGTTCAACCGCGGAAAGTCAAAGTTTGATGATATAATGAATTCCGTTCTGAGAATTATTGCTGCAGCAGTCACCATAGTTGTGGTTGCCATTCCTGAAGGTCTGCCTCTTGCTGTCACTCTTACTCTGGCCTACTCTATGAAGCGTATGATGGCTGACAATGCGTTGGTTAGAAAACTCTCTGCTTGTGAAACGATGGGCTCTGCCACAACAATCTGCACAGACAAAACAGGCACCCTTACTTTGAATGAAATGAAGGTAACAGAGTTTTGGGTTGGAAAGGAAGCCATGAATGATTTTGATATTGCAGCTGATGTTTATGAGTTGTTACGAGATGGGGTTGGTCTAAACACAATTGGCACCGTTTACAAGTCGAATTCTGCATCAACTCCAGAGATATCTGGTAGTCCAACTGAGAAAGCAATACTCTCTTGGGCTGTGTTAGACGTGGAAATGAATCTGGACGAGTCAAAGCAAAATTGTGACATAATACATGTGGAGACCTTCAATTCAGAGAAAAAGAGAAGTGGTGTCATGCTGAGGAGGATCAATGAAAAGGCTGTTCACACACATTGGAAGGGGGCTGCCGAGATGATACTGGCCATGTGTTCACATTATTATGACAGAAATGGTACCATGAAAGTCATGGATGGTGAAGAAAGAATGCAGTTTAGCGCAGTTATCAAGGGTCTGGCAGCTAAGAGCTTGCGATGCATTGCCTTCGCTCACACAAAAGTTTCAGAAGAAAATGGGCATACTCATGAGAAGCTTGAAGAATCTGGATTGACCTTGCTGGGACTGGTTGGCTTGAAGGATCCATGTCGGCCAGGTGTGGGAAAAGCTGTAGAATCTTGCAAGAAAGCTGGAGTGAATGTCAAAATGATCACTGGAGACAACATCCACACAGCAAGAGCTATAGCTATCGAATGTGGAATACTCAGTCCTATTGAAGATTTGAATACAGAAGCTGTTGTGGAAGGTGTTCAATTCAGGAACTACTCACATGAAGTGAGGATGGAGAAGATTGAGAAGATCAGTGTAATGGCAAGATCATCCCCTTTTGATAAGCTTTTAATGGTACAGTGCTTGAAGAAAAAAGGTCATGTGGTAGCTGTTACAGGAGATGGTACAAATGATGCACCTGCCCTAAAAGAAGCTGACATCGGGCTCTCTATGGGGATACAAGGCACTGAAGTTGCAAAGGAAAGCTCAGATATAATCATATTGGATGATAACTTTTCCTCAGTGGTGACTGTTTTGAGGTGGGGAAGGTGTGTCTACAACAACATCCAAAAGTTCATCCAGTTTCAGCTCACAGTGAATGTTGCAGCCCTCGTCATCAATTTCATTGCAGCAGTTTCTTCTGGTGATGTTCCACTGACTGCTGTCCAGCTCTTATGGGTAAATCTAATCATGGATACCCTGGGAGCTTTAGCATTGGCCACTGAACGGCCCACCAACCAACTTATGACAAAGCCACCTGTGGGTCGATCAGCTCCTCTCATAACCAGGGTCATGTGGAGGAATATTGTTGCTCAGGCTTTGTATCAAGTAACTGTTCTATTGATCCTGCAGTTCAAAGGAAGATCTCTCTTCAGTGTGGATGAGAAGATAAAGAACACCCTGATATTCAACACATTTGTCTTCTGCCAGATTTTCAATGAGTTTAATGCAAGGAACCTGGAGGAAAAGAACATATTCAAGGGGCTGCACAAGAACAAATTGTTTATCGGGATTATTGGGACAACACTATTTCTACAAGTGTTGATGGTGGAGTTTCTCAAAAAGTTTGCCAACACTGAGAGGCTGAATTGGGGGCAATGGGGTGCTTGTGTTGGCATTGCTGCTATGTCCTGGTTGATTGGTTGGCTGGTGAAGTGGATTCCAGTTTCTTGAAAACAATGTCGCTTCTTTTCCAGGCTGGGAGGATCTGCAAATAGAACAAGTTATTATAGCCAGAGTCTGAATTTTATTTTATTAGTAGTCCACAATTATAGGATAGAAAAGAAAATTGGATTTACTTTGCTGTTTCAACTTTTACATTAATGTACTCTCTTTGTGAATTATATTCAGTCCGAAAAATAAAATATATCCATCCTGATTATACAAAGGCCAAAGGACTTATTTCCGCCCAAAGTTTGTTGAATTCTCAAATTAGTATCTATCAAGTATCAAAAATCCAAATTCTCACCCGTGAATGATTAAAATTAACTGAATCAGTTAATTTTAATGGTAAAATCATCATTTTATTAATAATATATAAAAAATAATAAAACTTTATCTCATTTCCTCTTTGATTTAGAAAACTAATAATTTCCCTATAGAATTAAGTTTTGAAAAATCATATTTTCCCCGTAAAATTTCATTTTCAATCTATTTTGTTCTAACCACTAGAATTTGATGTGACCTCTCTTCTCAGTTGTCGACCTCCCTTTGGCTCTGACTCTCTCTACCATCTTGGTCTCTTAAGACCAAAAACTTGGACCACCAAGAGAGACAAGAAACTTTGGAGATCAGTGCAGAAGAGAGATCGTAAACTCAAACCACTTGGAGATATGTTGGCATCGGTGAAGAAAGTTAGGCATTGTGCCGGAATTGGAAGGAAAACATGACATAAAACTAGAGAGATAGAGGATGCAATGACAAGAAGACAGGAGAAAGTTGTGTCATGAAGGAGCTAGAAGGGAGCTCGAACACCAGAGAGAAAGAAAGGCCAACGTTCACTGGTCTCAAGCAGAGAAGGATGGAGGAAGAGGGTCACTGAAAAATATTCAAGAAACTGAACCAGATTAGGGGGGAATTGAAAATTCCAGAAGGCTAGGGGTGGTGACACAAAAAAGAAAAAAAGAACAGGCGGTTAACAAAAATTGCAAAACTGTAAATAGGAGGGGGGGAATTGCACGTTTTCAAATCTGAAAAAAATTAGGTTTTAAAGAGAAAAATTTTTAGTTTTTAAGGTTTAGGAAAAAATAATGATAAAATTTTTAAACTAAAAGATTTGGTTAACTTTAATAATTGATAGATAGATATCTGAGTTTTGAAAAATTAATGGGTGAAAATAAAAAAAAAAAGGAGTAAACTTTGGTTGGCATAAGCCCTTTGGCCTTGTACAAATTATTATTATAGCACAGAATTTTTTTAATTGAAAAAATTAAAATTGGTTGCTTTTTCTATTAAAGTCAACCCACCAATTGATCACCAATCAAAAGCCAGTCTTTCCCAGTTGACCTTATAAGAAACATAAAGCACCTGTCAAATTCTTCGGATATAAGTTGTTACTAAACCATAAATTTCTGATTTTCCACCAAAGTAGGCCCTCTGGCCTTGACCGACAAGTTATCCATATTGCGAATGAGTAATTAAGGGTTCAAAATAGTTCCCGTAAAGTTGGAGCAACTAAAATAACATAAAATGTCACCAAGAAAATCAGCGCTCTAACCATAGTATAAAATATATATTTGCATGGATAAGTTGCTTTCGGCTTTCCCCTAAACAGTTGGGCCAAATAGCCATGTCCCACCCAAGGTTCAATGAAATGCTGATTCCACATGTTAAGTTTCAAAAAACCAATTTCTCACTGATAACACTTCTTGCCCAACAAACGAACTGATTCACTAACATTTTTTTCCAGTCTTAGATTTTACCAGCGCTTAAAATTCCTGGAGACTAATGTGAGTAATTTTCATAGCACAAACAACAGGCTTCTCTCTCTCCTTTTCTTATGCTATCTCTGAACGAATATTGACAACAAGACGCCTTCTCTTTAAACGAAGATAATTCATTTTCGTCCAATGATGAAGATGATGTCTTCATCCAGAGAAGACGTTGTCTTCGTCAATATTCATCCAAAGACGGTGTCAAAATGAGTGTTTAGGTTCTTGAAAATTAACATATACTAACTTTTGACAGGAATAAGTCCTTTGGCCTATAAAATAAAATTAATTGATAGGCTTATAACACGCGCTTGGAGAAGAAAATCCCTTGCAAATGAAGGTCTTCAAAATTTCCAATCATGGGACACAAGTATAGTTTCATATCCCTTCTTTAAAGATCCGTTATATCGTGTACGTATAATGTCATGCGCACGTTTTTTAACCCAAATGAAGTAATTCCATGCATATTTCAAATATTTTTCATATTCCAATAATATTCTCAGATAAAAATTTTATATTTATATTTTTTTTAAAAATATATATTGTTAGGGCCTTCTAAGAAATTTCTGCTGACTGCAAAACAAAATTTGAAATTGTAAAGATAAACATAAAAGAAAAATGAGGGAATGAATTTAAAAAAAAAAAATGACCTTTTATATAGAATATTAATATCAAACTCTTAATTTATACGAATGAAGAATGATTTGGTTTGAATGGGTTTTGCGTAAAAAGAAATACAAAGAGTTTCCTTTCCATACATATACTACAATTGTCACTTGAATTCATACCAAACCTATTTCTCTCGCCAATTTGGTCTCTGGATCATTATCGTTCTTCATTTTGGTTGTTATCGATGGATGTGAGGTCTCGAAAACCATCTGACAAGAAGATGCTTAAGCTTAAACTAGAAGAAGATAAAGCTTCTTCAAAACTCCATCAACGGAGGTGGAGAATGGCTTTCCGGGCAATATATTTCACCCGGGTTCTTGCTTCACTGTCCCGGAAAGTTCTTGAGAACAAATCCTTGCTGCGCTCTGTTCCTTACCATGCCATAGATGTCCCCGGCAACAACCCTTTTCCTGACGTCGACAGGGGGAGGCTTTCGGAGATGGTGAAAGAGAAGATTCTTCAATCTCTTGCCGATTTCGGAGGAATAAAACAGATTGCCGCAACGCTGGAAAGCCATCCGGAAACTGGTATCAGCGGCAGTGAAGCTGATCTTGCAAAAAGAAGAAATGTTTTTGGAGAAAACAGGTATAAGAAACCTCCTCTGAAAGGATTTCTTAGCTTTCTCCTGGAACCGTTTAAAGATACAACTATTATCATTCTTCTGGTTTGTGCTGCACTCTCTCTGGTGTTCGGCACAAAAGAGAACGGCTGGAAAGAAGGGTGGTATGACGGCGGTAGCATTATCGTTGCTGTGATTTTGGTACTCGCTGTCTCTGCAGTAAGTAATTTCAAACAGAGTAGACAATTTGAGGCGCTCTCTGTTGAGAATAACGATATTCAAGTGGAGGTGGTACGAGATGGGAGGCGCCACAAGATATCAATCTCTGATATACTTGTTGGTGATGTTGTGCCTTTGAAGATTGGTAATCAAATTCCGGCTGAAGGGTTGTTCCTGGGAGGCCATTCTTTGAAGGTGGACGAGTCAAGCATGACCGGAGAAAGTGATCATGTTTAGGTCAATGAAAAGAATCCATTTTTGCTCTCTGGTACAAAAGTCACTGATGGGTTTGGTTTCATGCTGGTTACTTCTGTTGGGATGCACACAGCCTGGGGACGGATGATGAGCACTATAAGGCATGAAGTGAATGATCTGACTCCATTGCAATCTCGTCTCAACATGCTGACGTCATACATTGGGAAGATTGGATTGACAGTGGCAATAACAGTTCCCTCTGTCATGCTGATTCGTTATTTTACAGAGAGTACGGAAGACGAAAACGGAAACAGATAGTTCCAGGGGAGCAAGACTAAGCTGGATGATGTGATGAAGTCGGTGATACATATAATTGCAGCCGCTGTCACAATTTTGGTTGTGGCAATTCCTGAAGGTTTGCCTCTGGCTTTCTCTATGAAGAAAATGATGAAGGATCATGCAATGGTTCGGAAGCTCTCTGCTTGTGAGACAATGGGGTCAGCCACAATAATTTGTACAGATAAAACAGGCACTCTTACTTTAAACCAGATGAAAGTTACAGAATTGTGGCTTGGAAAAGAGAGAGTTTATGTTGCTTCCTCAGAAATTTTTCCTTCCCCGGAAGACATTGTTTCTTCAGAAGAAGTGAAACATAAATTCCGTGAATTGCTGCAAGAAGCAATCGGATTAAACACGACTGGCGGCGTATATAAACGGGATCCTCAAGCTGCACCGGAGATTAGTGGTAATCCGACTGAGAAATCGATTCTTTCTTGGGCTTTCACTGATTGGGAAATAAATGTTAATGAACTGAAGCAAAGTTGTGAAAAGATCCAAATGGAGTCCTTCAATTCACAGAAAAAGAGAAGTGGAGTTTTGGTGAAGAGGATCAAGGATGGGGGCGTTCATATGCACTGGATGGGAGCTGCAGAGATAATATTAGCCATGTGCTCCCATTATTATCTGAAAGACGGAAAAGAGGAAGCCATTGATGATGAAAAAACAAAGGAAATTGCAACAATTATTGAGGGAATGGCAGCCAAGACCTTGAGATGCATTGCTATGGCACACAGAAAAGTTGAAGAAAGTTATAGAATTCAACCGAAGATTGAAGAAACCGGTCTGATCTTCTTGGGGATTTTCGGCCTGAGGGATCCCTGTCGCCCAGGTGTAAGCGAAGCCATAAAATCCTGTAAAAGTGCAGGGGTGAAAATTAAGATGATAACAGGAGAAAACCTGCACACAGCAAGGCTATGGCTATTGAATGCGGAATCCAGGAATCGAATTTCGATGATGAAGCTATAGTAGAAGGTGTGAACTTCAGAAATTACTCCTCTGAAGAAAGAAAGAAAAAGACCGAAGACATTAAAGTAAAGGCAAGATCTACCCCATTTGACAAGCTGTTGATGGTTCAAACGTTGAAGCAACAAGGCCATGTTGTAGCAGTGACCGGCGATGGCACAAACGATGGCCCAGCTTTAAAAGAAGCAGAAATAGGATTTTCCATAGGAATTCAAGATACAGATGTAGCAAAGGAGAGCTCAGATATCATCATCATGGACGACAACTTCACCACTGTAGTTAGAGTTATGCGGTGGGGAAGATGTGTCTTCAACAACATTCAAAAATTCCTTCAATTTCAGCTCACTGTGAATGTTGCAGCTCTTATCATCAACTTTGTTGCTGCCGTTTCTCTAGTAAAGTTCCCCTATCTGCCGTTCAGTTGCTTTTGGTGAACCTGATAATGGATTCCTTGGGCGCATTAGCATTGGCCACAGAGCCACCCACAAATGATCTTATGAAAAAACCCCCTGTCGGATTTATTAAGCCTCTCATAACATCAGTCATGTGAAGGAACCTCATTTCTCAGGCCATTTATCAGGTGGCTGTCATACTGATTCTACAGTTCAAGGAAAACACATTTTTAACACAAAGGAAAGAGTCAACAACACCATGATTTTCAACACTTTTGTCCTTTGTCAAGTCTTCAACGAGTTCAGTTCTCGGAACCTTGAGAAGAAGAACATATTTAGAGGAATATGGCGGAACAAGTTGTTTCTAGCAATTATTGCAATCACTATAGTTCTTCAACTGATCATGGTTGAGCTTCTGAAGAATTTTGCCAATACTGAGAGGCTGAATTGTGAGCAATGGGGTTTTTGTGTTGGGATTGCAGCCTTGTCATGGCCGATTGCTATTATAGTCAAGTTGATTCCGGTGAGAAGGTGCTTGTAATCCTGGGTCGTGAAGGGAGCATTCATTTCACCATTAATAAACTTAGTTTACTATGCAGCATAAATAAATATCACCATTGATATTGATGTGATCTTTCTTTGCTGTCAATTTGAGTAGTTGGTACGTGTTGTCGTCGACACCTAAATTAAAATCATAAATTTCTGTAACAAAAATGTAGTAAAGAAAAGTAGGGATCGTTCCTTCGAAGAGCTTTGATTAGTATGTCGTCACAAATAAATCGAAACAAAGAAATAAGAGAGGGTTTTGAATTGAATGCAAATTCTAATTAAAAATAATAAATAAAAATTCAGCGAAATAATCTAAAACAAATAATCAATTAAACAAATCTTGGTCTACGGTCACATCTACCATTGGAACTACGATTGATCATTGAAACCAAAAATGTCAAATTAATTACTCGAATATTCGTTGCGGTATTAATTATCTGTCCTTCCTTATGATTAGTTAATCAAAAACATGTATTCCAATTAACCTTTATTGATTAATAATTCGGATACGATCACGAATTTAATTAAACAATAACATTACTAATTAGAAAGACCAACGAAGCAAGACAACACAAACGTATGACGTTGCATTTAATCCAGTTGATTATTTTCTTAGGATTTACAGTTTCTGAAGCAACAAACGATAAACCTAGTTGCCCCTTTAATTAGATGGATTGAACAATTATGGATTTAACACCTAATCTAGCAATAGATTATATTAATTGATAAACTAATCACGTGCCTTAGAAATCAACCAACACAATCATGAAAATTACTTCAGAAAGATGATCAATACTCAAATAATTAAAAAGATGCATTAATGAATAAAAATAAATCTCACAATCATTGTAGTTCTATGGTTTCAGATCCCTTCAACCAAAAGAAAATATTCAGCCACTGTAAACCATATTTAGTTTTCTAATATTCCAAGTACAATGATGAATAATTTCTCTCAGCAAACTAAAAATAAAAGTATATATATTATCTCTCTACTAAAAATCTGAAAAATAAAAGTAAATTCTAATCTCCTAATCCAACCAAACAAAAGTGATACATATCTTCCTAAACAGAAAGGAAAAAATATATATTTTAATGTATATCCTTCCTCCAAAAATATTATTCCTTATCTATCTTAATTAATCTCATTTTCCAACTAGTAATTATCCCTTTTCTAGGAAGCAAATCTTGATACTTTGTGGTCCTTTGCAGCTGATCTGGACGTCTAGATTTAATTTCTGAATTCTGCTTTCGTCATTTCATGTGCCCACGCCTAGTCAGCATCACGGAATTTGTAGATTAACAGGTCAGCTTCAATTTTTCATTTTTTTGGCCTAACTTACTCCAAAAATGTTCAAAACTTTCTAAGTACAAAAAGATAAGTAATTCCATTAGATTGAATTAAATTTTCACACAACATAAAAGAATTAGAACTTAAAATAATAATAATTAATGACGTTATCAATAGTTACTTCATGTGTGTAATGTTATTATTGGTAAATATTGATCAACTGATTTGGCTATGAATAAGATTTTTTTTCTTGTACAATTTATACATGCAACTTCCTGCTAGTATGGAATTTGGATCAATTATGTGATGAATTAAGATTTGAAGAGAAAGCTAGCCAATCTATTAGCATGTTCAACTCACATTGATTATTAAAGTTTTCTAGTCCAATAAAATTATACGTATCCATTGGAGTACTCAAATAGATACATATTTAATATATATTATCAAATTATTAGTTGATTTTGAATTAAAGATAGAGTAATATTCAATCATATAATAACACATAAATATATATTTATTTATGTATTCAAAATATATATGTATAGTCTTGCTCTTACTATTCATACGAATTAAAACTTAATTTATTGTAAGTTAACCCACCTATTTGGAGACAAAGGCTCCTAAGTTAGCCCAACAATGGGAATTTAAAGGGTAAGTCAGTCTTACATAGAACAAGAACCTTTTACTCTTAATTTATTTTACTAATGATACATTATATTAATCAAAACTTTCTAGTTTTATTCTAGGTTATTAGTTGAGATTTTTTTTTGTAGAATTATGAAACTATCTTGAAAATTTAAAATAAATGTTAATTAACGATCAACCCTTTATCATTCTGCACCCTCCCACACCAAACCCATCCCTTGCTTTAGAAAAAAAAAAAAGAAAAAAAGAAATCCCATTATCTTCACATCTCCTCTTCGTTCAACTCTACAATACTCTCTCTCTCTCTCATCCTTGAGAGATCGGTTTCATTGTCTTCAATGTAAGTCTTTCTCATCCTCTTATTGTACCAAGCTCAAAAATGGAAATAGTGACGCTGCCAGTTTTAACTCTTGATAGTTGCTCCTAGCCATGGTTGGAAGACTATAGAAAAAAAATAAAAAGTATCCCCGTACAAAAAGAAACACTGTAATATAAGTTTGCTCGAACTGACAGATTTGTGGCATTTGTCTATCATAGATTTGCTAAAATTGTGAGACGTTAGCAAGACTATTCTAATGCTCACGTCGGATACTATAACCGAAAAAACTAACAGCAAAGCGGGTTAAATTTTCCACTCAGCATTAATTACTGTCATTTCCAAGTCAATACCAAACAAAATTTCCAACAAAGACTCTTCTAGACTCATTTTAAATACAGATTTTCTTCACAAATTGACTCGAGCAACAAGTTATCCATGTAGGGTGTAGCCACTAAGCGTTCATCACTTTACAAAATTTCCAATCAAGCTGGAGCATCAGACGCCATAAACTGGCCATTTGATTTATGTTAATCGTGTAGTGTGAATCTTGGGTTGGTCATAAACTACCCCGTCAATTGGTGTGAAACTGCAACATAAAAATATCACAAAGAAAATTAGCATTTTAAGAAGTTGGAAATTTTCAGAAAGTGATCCTGTGAAACATGTTTATCATTTTATTCAATGAGACGAAAGAAGTGCTTGAAATTTCAAGGAAAAATTAAGCACTCTGAGTGCTACTTTAGTTTCATAAATATGTCACATCTTACATAAATAAAAATTTGAGTTAGTTTATCGTCTTTAATCCTATTAACAATTAAGTAGACATGTTTTATAAAATGAAAAAAAATGATTAATTGCATAAAATTTAAAACATATGGATGATGGTTATGTTATTCACACACTTCACGGACTCGTACATAAATGGCTTATGAACTTTCGCAAGCTTTACATGTGAAATCACTTGTCTACTAAGCTTTATATGTGTAAGCAAGGTATCACATGCATCTTTTATAAGGGAAAATGATGGGAAAGAAAGGTGGCACCTACTTCACGAGACAGCGTCATAGTGTATGTTTTCTGAAATTAAAGTAAAGACTACGATTTAAGACCTTGAAGACATCCCAACTTTTCCTATGTTTCTTTTGCGAAAGTAATTAATTATTATTGCGTGAAGTAGAGTTGAAGTTGGAAATGTAACGGTTATTCTGGGGGAGAGGGGCATGAAGAGAGAAAAATCATAATTAAAAATCAAATATCTCATACTTAATTAGGATTAGATTAGGGTTATCCTAAGTTGGGTGAGGAGACTATAGTTATAAAATCCAAAATCTCTCTTCAGGGCTCTACTCCGTAATTTGGTCATTCCAAGGATGCTTCTCGAGTAATTCTATGCATATTTTGTGTGAGAATTCTACCAAAGAGTCTATATCTAACCCTTTTCGCATTCGTTTATTTTATAATTAGCATTAGATTTGATGAGCTTCAAGCAACTACTTGTATCGCGTCTGCTTTGTTTGAATTTGTATTTGTCTCATATTGTGCCATTCTAGGTGTAGGTTTATACCTGGTTTAGATACTTTATGCTTTCGAAAATGCAAGGAAAGGCAACGAATTAAGGACCTTGTAAGAGATATCGACTTTCTATGTTTCTTTCAGGTTACGTTACCCGAAATTGAAGCTTTAAGGAAGTAACAATTTGATAGCATGAATTAGACTTGAAGTTGCAATTCAACGGAAAATTAGAAAAAGTTTCGCTAATTGCTTCACATGCAGCACGTCCAGATTAATGGGGAATACTGCTGCCCCAACAAATGAACTGAGTGGACACCTTCCCCTTTTGCCCTAACCCTAACATGACTCCGCCATCATAGACTATAGGAAAATTTTAAAATATTTTATCATCCATATCATCAATGTATCTTAAATGAATTTTTGCAATCTTAGAAATGTTTTTCTCTTGCCCTAAATTTAGACTGATTTCCTTCTTTCTTTGATGTCAAATCAGTCATAATAACAAGTTTATATTTCCTCCTGTATTAAGTCAACTGAACTAATTGAGGTAGAACATTACAATCAATCCAACTAATATGTAATTGTTAGAATCGTGTAAGTGGGAACAAATGTGGGTTGGGCAGGATCCACAAGGAGCTTGCATAGTAAGTTTTCAGAAATTTTCAATTTGTTATTAATAAAAGGATACACTTTTAGTTGAACCAACCAAGAGAAATGTTTGGTGTTAAATTATAAAAAGAATTGGCATTGGCAAGTTATGGAAATCAAAGTTCAAAGTCTTAACTTGATTAAAAAAAAAAAAAAAACATACGTAATTAGATATACATCAGCTTCATGAATAAGGCTGTCGTTAAAGTAGAAGCAAAGGATTTAATAGTTAAAAAGAAAAAGAGGGAGAGAAAGGAACTACCACGAAGAAAAGAATAGAGATATATACAGAAAAGAAAAAAATAAAGAGCAAACCGAGAGGAGAAGTAAAGGAAAAAAGAAGGGAACGCAAAGGAACAATAAATTGACCAAAACAGTCAGCATTTGGTGACAGAACGAAGGAAATAAATTACTTCATTGCAGGGAAATCGACTTATTTTATCACAATTCACAAGAGAGAACCTGTTAAGAAAATGTAGAATTGCCCTACCATCTAGAAAATGACGGAGGAACATAATGCATAAGCCAATTCTATGATAAGAATTATTAATAATTTTGTTTGTGAATCAGGACACTTAATTTCAGAATTTCAGACTAGACAAATCAAATTCCATAGTTTATTCATTTGTTCTTCTGGAAACCCTGCTTCCTTCTTGGAGGTGAAACACGTACATTCATAAAATTAATCAACGAAGCAAGCATCCTGGAAATCACCCAAGTACGAATTCTACAAAGAATCATTGAAAATGAAAGGAGAGAACACACGCCTTTAATTCTTCCAATCCAAGAAATCTGGAATCCTAGAAAATATGTCGGTTATTTTTTTAATATTAAAATTGGAAAAGTAATTTGGGCCTAGTAAAATTTTAAAGTAATATGCAATCTTTACAACTATTCCTTACTATATAAAAAAACGTAATAAACCCTTTTCCTTTTTATCAAGTTTTAAGCGATTTTTTTTTCCTTTTAACATAAATAATTCACATAAACTTGAAACATTTGAAAGATTCTTTCCCAGAAATCAAGATCTATAGTTCCAGTTATTTTAAGAAATTCCCCTAAAATGGCACACGGCAAATTTTGTTTACTGTCAATTTCTTTTAATAGTAAATTTGTGAAATACTTTAGATATCCGTAGTTAAATTAAATTAAATACTTTAGATACTTTAGAAATTCCCCTAGAATTTGCTTTCAGAAATTAAATTAAAATTCCTTGGCAAGCTATTACACATTTTCCAGGGAAAAGATATCCGTAGTTACAATATAAATAGATGAACTCTGTGTACTCAATTCTCACCATAGAATTTTTTGTGGCTTTATTTCATTGTTACTCATCAAATTCTTCTTATTTTGTCTGTTTATTTTTCTCATTTCCTTGATTGATTTGTTGTTGACATCTCAATCCATTATTTTGTTCATCCAATTTACACTAGTCCGATACTTCCAAACTCTTCCTTACAATAATGTCTTTGAGGAATCGTAAACCCAATGAGCCAGAGCCATCTAAACAAGGACACAGTATTTTGGCGGCGGAAAAACTCCAAAAAAGAAGGTGGCGATTGGCTTTTGATGTCATTCGCTTCACCCGGGCTCTTGCCTCTTTGTCAAAGGTAGCTCTACACAGCAACAAAGGACTCTTGCGGTCCCTCTCCTATGTTGCCATTGATGTCGGTGGAGCATTGCCACAGGATGAGGCTGCCGATATTTTTCTCGACATTAATCAGAAGATACTCGCTACCATGGTGAAAGAGAAGAGCTTCGAGTCTTTGAGTAATCTTGGAGGAGTGGAGGAAGTTGCTGTAATTCTTGGAACCGACAAAAAAAATGGCATCGCAGGCAATGAGGCTCAACTTCTGCATAGAAAGAATGTTTTTGGTAAAAACTGTTACAAAAAGCCCGATGCTAAAAGCTTTTTTAGTTTTGTTTATGAAGCATTCAAAGATACAACCATTATCATACTTCTGGTCTGTGCCATACTCTCTCTGGCTTTCGGTATCAAAGAAGATGGCTTGAAAGAAGGGTGGTATGATGGTGGCAGTATTATATTTGCTGTGTTTTTGGTTGTAATTGTCTCTGCCATCAGTAACTTTAAGCAGAACAGACAATTTGAAAAGCTTTCTAACGAGAGTGGTGACTTAAAAGTTGAAGTAGTTAGAGATGGCAGGCGTCAAGCAGTGTCCATCTTTGAAGTTGTAGTAGGAGATGTTGTGTGTTTGAAGATTGGCGATCAAATTCCGGCTGATGGGTTGTTCTTGAATGGCCACTCCTTGAAGGTGGATGAATCCAGCATGACTGGCGAAAGTGACCATGTTGAGATTAATGGCAGCATAAATCCTTTCTTGCTTTCTGGCACAAAGGTCACCGATGGCTATGGTTCTATGCTTGTTACTTCTGTTGGGATGAACACCGCATGGGGAGAGATGATGAGTTCCGTTAGTCGTGAGTTGGATGAGCAGACTCCTCTGCAAGTTCGCCTGAACAAGCTGACATCCTATATCGGGAAGATTGGATTGGCTGTAGCTGTGCTGGTCCTTCTTGTTATGTTGATTCGTTACTTCACAGGCAACACCACAGATGAAAATGGAAACAGAGAGTTCAACCGCGGAAAGTCAAAGTTTGATGATATAATGAATTCCGTTCTGAGAATTATTGCTGCAGCAGTCACCATAGTTGTGGTTGCCATTCCAGAAGGTCTGCCTCTTGCTGTCACTCTTACTCTGGCCTACTCTATGAAGCGTATGATGGTTGACAATGCGTTGGTTAGAAAACTCTCTGCTTGTGAAACAATGGGCTCTGCCACAACAATCTGCACAGACAAAACAGGCACCCTCACTTTGAATGAAATGAAGGTAACAGAGTTTTGGGTTGGAAAGGAAGCCATGAATGATTTTGATATTGTAGCTGATGTTTATGAGTTGTTACGAGATGGGGTTGGTCTAAACACAATTGGAACCGTTTACAAGTCGAATTCTGCATCAACTCCTGAGATATCTGGTAGTCCAACTGAGAAAGCAATACTCTCTTGGGCTGTGTTGGACATGGAAATGAATCTGGATGAGTCAAAGCAAAACTGTGACATAATCCATGTAGAGACCTTCAATTCAGAGAAAAAGAGAAGTGGTGTCTTGCTGAGGAGGATCAATGAAAAAGTTGTTCACACACACTGGAAGGGAGCTGCCGAGATGATACTGGCCATGTGTTCACATTATTATGACAGAAATGGTGCCATGAAAGTCATTGATGGTGAAGAAAGAATCCAGTTTGGCACAGTTATCAAGGGTATGGCAGCTAAGAGCTTGCGATGCATTGCCTTTGCTCACACAAAAGTTTCAGAAGAAAATGGGCAAACTCATGAGAAGCTTGAAGAATCTGGATTAACCTTGCTGGGATTCGTTGGTTTGAAGGATCCATGTCGGCCAGGTGTGGGAAAAGCTGTAGAATCGTGCAAGAAAGCTGGAGTGAACGTCAAAATGATCACTGGAGATAACATCCACACGGCAAGAGCTATAGCTGTTGAATGTGGAATACTCAGCCCTGGTGAAGATTTGAATACAGAAGCTGTAGTAGAAGGTGTTCAATTCAGGAATTACTCATATGAAGAGAGGATGGAGAAGATTGAGAAGATCAGTGTGATGGCAAGATCTTCCCCTTTTGATAAGCTTTTAATGGTACAGTGCTTGAAGGAAAAAGGTCATGTGGTAGCTGTTACAGGAGATGGGACAAATGATGCGCCTGCTCTCAAAGAAGCTGACATTGGGCTCTCCATGGGAATCCAAGGCACTGAAGTTGCAAAGGAAAGCTCAGATATAATCATCTTGGATGACAATTTTTCCTCTGTGGTGACTGTTTTGAGGTGGGGAAGGTGTGTCTACAACAACATCCAAAAGTTCATCCAGTTTCAGCTCACAGTGAATGTTGCAGCCCTTGTCATCAATTTCATTGCAGCAGTTTCTTCTGGTGATGTTCCACTGACTGCTGTCCAGCTCTTATGGGTGAATCTAATCATGGATACCTTGGGAGCTTTAGCATTAGCCACTGAACGACCCACCAACCAACTTATGACAAAACCACCTGTAGGTCGATCAGCTCCTCTCATAACCAGGGTCATGTGGAGGAATCTTGTTGCTCAGGCTTTGTATCAAGTAACTGTTCTATTGATCCTGCAGTTCAAAGGAAGATCTCTCTTCAGAGTGGATGAGAATATAAAGAACACCCTCATATTCAACACATTTGTTTTCTGTCAGATCTTCAATGAATTTAATGCCAGGAACCTGGAGGAGAAGAACATATTCAAGGGGCTGCACAAGAACAAATTGTTCGTCGGGATTATTGGGACAACACTAATTCTGCAAGTGTTGATGGTGGAGTTTCTCAACAAGTTTGCCAACACTAAGAGACTGAATTGGGGGCAATGGGGTGCTTGTGTTGGTATTGCTGCTATGTCCTGGCTGATCGGTTGGCTGGTGAAGTGGATTCCAGTTTCTGAAAAACAGGGTCGCTCCTTTTCCAAGCTGGGAGGATCTGCAAATTGAAGAATTTATTATAGCTACAGTCTGAATTTTATTTTTTTAGTGGTCCAAATACATAGGATGGAAAAGAAAGAGGATTTATTTTGCCGTTTTAACTTACATTTATGTACTTTCTTTGAGAATTATATTCAGTCGGTAAAAGTAAATTTGTTCATCCTGATTATACAAATTATTATACCACAGAAGTTTTTTTATTGAACTCTAATGTTAAAATTGGTTACTTTTCTATTAAAGTCTTTCAAAGTAGCATGGAAACTGACAATGGAATGCGTTTCCACGCTTCAGAAACGTTTCTTTTTTTGAAACTCCTAAAAACTTGTACGAAATATTTCGGATCGTTTTAAAATTTTGAAAAATTTTGAAATGCATTTCTTTTAAAAGGAAAATTGTAAAATCAATTAAACACATATTTTTTGTATTTTCAAACCTGATCTCCACTGTTCGATGTGTTACTCATCTCTTTCCCGATATGTTATAGAGATTAATGTGTATTATTGTTTTTTTTTTAAATATCTACATGTATTTGCTCAAAAACAATTTACAATAGATTCTATGATTACATTTTATAATATTCTTTCTCTTTATTCTTTTTTTATTATTTTATTATTTTATTATTTACTTTTTTATTGTACAAGTTTATGTATTTTTGTTATAAAAAATTTAATATTTATAAAAAACTTTTATATTTTTTATTTTTATAAATTTTTTCACATTTCCGTTTTCTATATTTAAAAAAAAAAAATGTGTTTCTATATTTCCGTTTTCATGCTTTCACGTTTTCTGTTTCCATTTCCGTGTTACATAGAAGGCTTCCCGCCAATTTGATCACCAATCAAAAGCCAGTCTTTCCCAGTTTCCCTCAAAAGAAAAAAAATAAAGCACAAGTCAAATTCTTGAGGAATAGTAAAGGGTCTATTCCATTCTACAAGCTTACCAAAATTTCTGATTTTCTACCAAAGTAGGCCCTTGACGAACAAGTTGTCCATATTGCCGATGAGTATTCAACGGTTCAGAGCATTTCCTGTAAGTTTGGAGAAACTAAGATAACATAAAATGTCATCAAGAAAGTCAGCGCTATAAAAAGTATGAATTATATATTTGCATGGATAAGCCAACTGACAGAATCAGTAAACAGTATCACAAAACGGAGTTTAGTCACTTTTGGCTGTCGATCAATATCAACGAAATGAAGGCACTTTTGACTGGAAAACCTTCTCTTTCCTCTGTAAACACCCGTTCTCCAAATCCAAAGTACTGGTTAAAGGAAAAAAAAATGATGGTCAGGTGTTTGAGATCTGCAACTTTACAAAGCCACAATACACTTAAAAAAAAAGTGATGCATGCTACCGTTTTATTCAATAACTGAAAAGAATTTTTGCTTGGAATTTCCAGGAAAAAGAAATACTTCACGAATTACTCCAAATACTTTAATTTCATAAATGTTTTCTGTCACATTTGCATCGCTGAAGAATAAGTCTGTGCATAGGCTTCAAATCTATTAATTCAGAATATGGGCCTTAGCTGGAGGAAGCCAGCTCTTTAGCGTAAGCTCTACTCACCCCATATCATCTGCTAAGTTATATATCTCATCATCATCATCTATTGAAATGGAAAATGTAAAGAAAGGAATATAGTACCAACTGTAACAACATGATCCAATTCAGACTTCATCATTAGAAAGGAATCATAAAAACCAATTAGGTAAAATAGACATTTCTTGTTTCTTTCTTTCATGTTTCATCACCCGAATATGAAGTTTCGAGGAGTAATTAATTATTATAGCGTAAAGGAGACTTGAAGTTGGCTATCGAACAGGATTTTATAAAGGTTTCGCCAATTACGTACTATGCTGCACTGCATTAGTGACAGAGACACTTCCTACCCAACAAGTGAACTGATTCATTGGCGCTTTTTCCGTTTTGGATTTTACTAGCGTTCCGAAATTCCTGTAGACCAATGTCAGTGACTTTCGTAGCACAAACGAGGGATTACTTGCCTGAATTTAGGTCGACATCTTCCTTTTCTTGATCTTTATTCACGGGAGTCTTTGGTATTATATCAGTAAAGTAAAATCATATATCATATTAATAGTGAAAGCAATTACTATTTTCTTCTATCTAAATTTAAAATTGTTAAAGAGGGAACAAATGTTAAAACTAAACTATCCAATTTTTGTTATGAAAATCAAAGTTCAAAATCTTAACTCAATGACATATGTAAATCAAAAGTAAACCAGTTAAGTGAAAACGAAAAATATCGAAGACAAAGCTAAAAGAGAAAGTGAACTGCCATGAAGGCGAGAATAAAGAAATCAAAGTAAGAGAATGAGGAAACCAAGGGAAGAAGTAAAGAAAAAGAGAAGAAGAGAGGAAAAAAGATAAAAGGAGACATGAAAATGGAAAACCGTGTTGGAGTTTAACAGATTTCTCACAGAAAAAAGTCAGAAATAGAAAACACTACATATGGATCCATTAAAATTGGAATGTGATATGCACTCTTTACAAATTCTTTCCTAATCTTATTTCAAAAGCAAATTTTTAATTATTTAATTATCAAGTAAATAAAAATTGTTACCAGTATTACTAAAATTTTTAGAGAAATAATCATAATTGGTTTCAATAATGAACTTTCCAAGAAATTAGTTATTTCGGGTTTGGGATACCTACCAAACTTAACTTCCCACATGAATTTCATTATATCATGGAGACAAGTAACCAACTTTTAGGTTTTTGAAAGGTGAGATACTTCGGTTGTTTATATGGTTATAAAAATATGATGTGACTATATATGATAAATAAGATTAACATATGATATGATAAGAAAGTAGTTATTCGTTTTATTTCACTATAGTTCCTTTCAAATGTTATACCAACCCCATGAATCAAATTCCATTATAGTTATAATTTCATTAAGATAGAATTGCGTTTGTCAGTTTTTCAAACTTAAAAGGGATTGCAAAGGTGTATTTATTGGTTTTCACCATTAGATGAATAGTCTCATTTATATCCGAAACTCGACAAATATTAACAATTAAGTTGGAATGAGTTCAAAATTCGAATCCAAAATAATTTGGGTTGGGCTTAAACACACAAGAATCGATTCAATAGATTTAACTGACAGATTTACAAAAGTATTTAAGCGTCAATTAACAACAATATTTTTCCCCTTCAAAGTCATTAAGGTCAATTAACAACAATATTTTTCCCCTTCAAAGTCATTAAGGTCTAAATTAAGAGAAGATACATGATGGCCTAATTTGTTGTTACTATTATTATTATTATTATTTTTAACATAGAATTATATTTGAATCCGATCATTATTTTTAAAATTTAATTAATCACACATACGAATTCTAAATCCAATAAATAATTTTATAATTATTAAATTAAACAAGTTAAAAATTTAAATTTAATATATTATCAAAGAAATCTCAAATTTATAATTTTTTATATATAAAATCTTTTCCTCTTTTGTAACTCAACTATTTAAAGCTAATTTGTTATTATTACGTCAAATATTCTCCCATGCCTGGTTCCAGGCAATTTCATCTCATAATTACCTGAACCTGTCCATGATTTTCTGGGCCAAAATTTAAATTTACCTCATTATTACGAACTGAAATTTAATAGGATTACCAAATACACGGAAGGTAAATGGAGGCTGTTAAAGGTAACAAATTTTTACGGAAAACGGAAAAAATGGAAATTGGATCAACACACAGATGACGTGATGAAACGGCCCACTGAAAACGAAATTTCCAGGAAGGAGAGGAGAAAAGACGAGGAAATCACATGAAAAGGATATAAACAGCTCAAACAGTAATTCTTCCTCATCGGTTATTGAGCTCTTCAAAACTTTGCTTTCACACAGTACACATGATTTTCTTCCTTTTTCTTTTTTTTTCTTCTTAACTTTCTTTATTTGTCAAGTTTGCATCTAGACTTTGTTCAGGCTCCGGGGAATTTTCTTTTTGTCTCTAGTGGCCACAAGTCTGTTCTCCTTTCAACATGTCTTTAAGGCATCGCAAACCCAGTGAACTCGCCTTGCCCGACGAAGAAGGAAGCCCTCTGGCTGTGGCAAAACGCCAACAGAAGAGATGGCGATTGGCTTTTGCGGTCATATGTTTCACCAGGGCTCTTGTTTCTTTGTCAAGAAAGGCTCTTGAACAGAAGAAACAAATCTTTCGGTCCCTCTCTTATGTTGCCATCGATGTCGATAACCAACATCCGCATGAGGATGGCGTGGCTTTTCTTAATGCTGATCAGAAGATTCTCTCCAGCCTGGTCAGAGATAAGAGCCTGGAATCTTTGAGTAATCTTGGAGGCGTGAAAAAAGTTGCACAACTTCTTGAAACAGATGAGAAGAATGGTGTTCAAGGTAACGAGGCTATGCTTTTGCAGAGAATCAATATTTTTGGTTCAAACACTTATGAAAAGCCGCTTGCAAAAAGTTTCTTCAGTTTCGTTTATGAAGCATTCAAAGATACCACCATTTTGATTCTTCTAGTTTGTGCTATACTTTCTCTGGCGTTTGGAATCAAACAACATGGTTTGAAAGAAGGGTGGTATGATGGAGGCAGCATAATAGTTGCTATCTTTTTAGTCGTAGCGGTGTCTTCCGTTAGTAACTTCAAGCAAAACAGACAATTTGAAAAGCTTTCAAGCGAGAGTGGTGACATAAAAGTTGAAGTAGTTAGAGATGGCAGGCGCCAAACCCTGTCAATCTTTGAAGTTGTAGTGGGTGATGTTGTGTGTTTGAAGATTGGTGATCAGATTCCTGCTGATGGGTTGTTCTTGGAGGGACATTCATTGAAGGTTGATGAATCTAGCATGACTGGTGAGAGTGATAGTGTTGAGATCAACAGTAAGGAAAATCCTTTCATGCTTTCGGGGACTAAAGTGACAGATGGTTATGGTTTTATGATGGTTACTTCTGTTGGCATGAGCACAGCGTGGGGAGAGATGATGAGTTCCATTAGCCGGGATTTGGATGAGCAGACTCCATTACAAGTTCGTCTCAACAAGCTGACATCCTATATTGGCAAGATTGGATTGGCAGTGGCTGTAATGGTCCTTCTTGTTTTATTGATTCGTTACTTTACAGGAAACACCACAGATGAAAACGGAAACAGAGAGTTCAACGGCATTAAGACAAAATTTGATGAAATTATGAATGTTGTTGTTCGAATTATTGCTGCAGCAGTGACAATAGTAGTGGTGGCGATTCCTGAAGGTTTGCCTCTGGCTGTTACTCTCACTCTGGCTTATTCTATGAAGCGAATGATGGCTGATAATGCATTGGTTCGAAAACTCTCTGCTTGTGAAACAATGGGATCTGCCACAACAATCTGCACAGACAAAACAGGCACCCTCACTTTGAATGAAATGAAGGTAACAGAGTTTTGGGTTGGAAAGGAAGCTATGGAGGATTTTGATATGGCAACTGATGTTTATGAGTTGTTACGTGATGGGGTTGGCCTAAACACAATTGGAACCGTTTACAAGTCGAATTCTGCATCAACTCCTGAGATATCTGGTAGTCCAACTGAGAAAGCAATACTCTCTTGGGCTGTGTTGGACATGGAAATGAATCTGGATGAGTCAAAGCAAAACTGTGACATAATCCATGTAGAGACCTTCAATTCACAGAAAAAGAGAAGCGGCGTTTTGATGAGGAGGATCAATGAAAAGGTTGTTCACACACACTGGAAGGGAGCTGCTGAGATGATACTGGCAATGTGTTCACATTATTATGACAGAAGAGGTACAATGAAGTTCATTGATAGTGAAGAAAGAATGCAAATTGGGACAGTTATCAAGGGTATGGCAGCTAAGAGCTTGCGTTGCATTGCCTTCGCTTATACAAATGTTGCAGAAGAAATTGAGGAAACTCATGAGAAGCTTGAAGAATCTGGATTGACCTTGCTGGGAATTGTTGGCTTGAAGGATCCATGTCGGCCAGGCGTGGAAAAAGCTGTGGAATCCTGCAAGAAAGCTGGAGTGAATGTCAAAATGATCACTGGAGACAACATCCACACGGCAAGAGCTATAGCTATTGAATGTGGAATACTCAGACCTAGTGAAGAGTTGAATACCGAAGCTGTAGTAGAAGGTGTTCAATTCCGGAATTACTCAGATGAAGAGAGGATGGCGAAGATTGATAAAATCAGTGTTATGGCAAGATCGTCCCCTTTTGACAAGCTTTTAATGGTGCAGTGCTTGAAGCAAAAAGGTCATGTGGTAGCTGTTACAGGAGATGGGACAAATGATGCACCTGCTCTCAAAGAAGCTGACATTGGGCTCTCCATGGGGATCCAAGGCACTGAAGTTGCAAAGGAAAGCTCAGACATAATCATCTTGGATGACAACTTTTCCTCAGTGGTGACTGTTTTGAGGTGGGGAAGGTGTGTCTACAACAACATCCAAAAGTTCATCCAGTTTCAGCTCACGGTGAACGTTGCAGCCCTTGTCATCAATTTCATTGCAGCAGTTTCTTCTGGTGATGTTCCACTGACTGCTGTCCAGCTCTTATGGGTGAATCTAATCATGGATACCTTGGGAGCTTTAGCATTGGCCACTGAGCGACCTACCAACCAACTTATGACCAAGCCACCTGTGGGTCGATCAGCGCCACTCATAACCAAAATCATGTGGAGGAACCTTGTTGCTCAGGCTTTGTATCAAGTAAATGTGCTATTAGTTCTGCAGTTCAAGGGAAGATCTATCTTCAATGTGGATGAGCAGATAAAAAACACCCTGATATTCAACACATTTGTCTTCTGCCAGATTTTCAATGAGTTTAATGCAAGGAACCTGGAGAAACAAAACATATTCAAGGGGTTGCACAAGAACAAACTCTTCATTGGGATTGTTGGGGCAACAGTCATCCTTCAGATTGTGATGGTGGAGTTTCTTAACAGGTTTTCCAACACCAAGAGGTTGAATTGGGGGCAATGGGGAGCCTGTGTTGGCGTTGCTTCTATGTCTTGGTTGATCGGTTGGCTTGTGAAGTTGATTCCAGTTTCTGGAATACAGTTTCTCTTCTTTTCCAAGAGAGGAGCACCTGCAACTTGAACAGTTCATTGCAACCAGAAAATGGTAGAATCAACAACAAAAGATTTATTTTTCCATGTTTTAGACGAATTGTCAGTTTTTTTTTTTTTTAAATAATCAGAATGAAAATGTATTAGCAGTTCCTTCCCTGTGAAGCCATCAGTTTTCAATTAAAATGCTCAAGACCTTCTTTATAGTCTTTTGAGTTAATATTTTACAAATTATAGTAGTAATAGTTAAAGATTTAAGTCAGACTCTTGTCAACCTTGCAATTTATTTTTTAGTTGATGTTTTTCAACATCAACAAGCATATACTAATATCAAATTTTTTATTTATCTGATACAATAGTTATGACAGAATTATTTTATTTGTTTAATATGATCAATTCAATCACAAAAAAATAATTCAATTCGAATAAAGTTTTCTTATTAAAAGAAAATTTATGTGTCTTCATTTTCTTTTTTGGGCCTTCAACATGATGGGCTTTGTAGAATGAACTCATCCTATTTTTAAGCTTACCCAAATTAGTAATATTTTTTGTCAAACTCAAATTTATTATCTGCATACTTGAGTTTAAAGATTTTCTTCCCATTTTCTTCTCATATATATCTGCATAAACCCTAAATTATATATATATATATATATATATATATATATATATATATATATACATAAAGATAAAAGGAATACAAAATTAATTAATGTTTTTTTATTTCATACATGTTTAACAATGATGATAGATTTGTTCACTCTCAAATATGTGTTAGTTAAGAGGGAGTTTTATGCCTTTCTTTTACTGTTTCGGCTACTTATCTTTTCCCGCATGAATGGACTTTTCTAATACATTTGCACATTGGGAGATGCCACTTGGGGACTTTCATTATCACAATTATAAATATGGCATTAGGGGTGGTGGTTTCAAACTAAGTTAATTTGAGTTTAATAGTTTGAATGAGTCCAAAATAAGTTCGACTTAAACAAGTTTGAGATCGAGTTTAAACCTAAGAATTTTATATTATTAAACTCAAGTTTGGGATATTTCATTCACCAGGCTTACGAGTTTGAAAAAAATTCTATTTGAATTAATTAAAACCATATTGTTTTTATTAGTATATATTATAAAAGTCATGAAAGTGAATTTAAGAAGCAACCCATTGTTATTCTAAATCTCTAGAGATTGAGGGGAGCAAAAAGGAAGAGGAGAGGAGAACAATCCCTATCCATGTCTAGGTAGCCCTCATGCAACCATACTTGACTATTGCATAAAGACATTCATTATCTTGGAATCTCTTTTTTGAAGGCCCATTAGCCTTTTCCCCTTATTATTCTCAATGTCTGTTGCCAATTTGGCATTAATAGGCTTACAAGAATGTACTCCGAAGGACCACACAAGATTCCTTACATGAAAAATATGAGTGTGAGGTCTTAGAACCCTTATGCCTAATCAACTAAATGAATTACTTTCCCATGTGACCTTAGCCCTACAACAAGAATCGATTTCTATGGTAAAATCACTAACAAAAGCAAATGCAAAATCTATGTTGTAACCTTATTACATGTATCATCCATCCAAAAAATACAAATGAAATGTGATAACCAAGACTCCTTGATATCATAAATATTATAATTAGCATAAGACGGTGCACATTTAGCATAATAAATTCAATGTATGGAATGTTATTATTATAATGTTTGGTAATTGACCTTGAATCTCCACTATCTATTTGCATAAGAAAGCGAAGAGTTCCCATAGTCCTTTTTGCACAATAGATTCTAAGGGATAATTGTTATACAATGAAACTCCTTCTTAATTATTCGAATTTGCATGAACGACATCTAATACGTTATGATTAGTGACTAGTTATCGTATCAATGAATAAACACAGCTCCTATCTGTCAATTATTAAAAAGCGAATACGCTTTTTATTCAATAATAACAAGAGAAATCTCACAAGGTAATACCTCTCTTCAATAATCGGAAAGTTATCAGTTTTCCTATTCTTTTTTGTGTTAACAAAAGAAAGTTATCAGTTTGTATCGAATCGAAATTATGCAACTAATGTAATTATTTTGTTATAGTTCAATTTGAATGTAAATAAATTTGAATTAGGAATACTTAAATTCAATTATTCTTTTATTGGTTTATTTGTCATACCATATCATAAGTCACAAGTCACGAGGGACAAATCCTAAAAATACAAGTCACAAAAAACATTAAAGAGGCGTTTGATTGAAATATATAAAAATTATTTTAATAATATATTTTTTATTTTTAATACTACTTTGTTTGATTTATCAAATAATAAATTATTTCAATAATATTTTATTACATGACTAGTTATATAATAAATTATCCCATTACAATCTCTTTTTTAAATATTTAAATATTATCAAAATAATTTTAATTTTATTATAATTTTATCTTTGTTTGTTAATTTTTAAAATAAAAATATTTTTATTTTCAATTAATATAATATCTAACATAAAAAATATTATAAAATAATTATATTTAACGATATTTTAATAAAATAATACTGTAACATTATTTTACTATTTTCAATCAGATACAATAATTGAGTTCTCCTCATTTATATTCTGATATCACTCTTATATAATTTAATTTATTCTCGTTGAGACTTTTATCCGAAACTTTGCCCTTATAAGGATACATAGTATGTAAAACAAATTAATGATACACCGTAAATATAGGTTTTTGACGAATAGGTCAAATCACGATAACATGTAATGTGCAATACCCTAACTCACGTATTAAAAATCCTTTTCAACAATTAGGACGACATTCCACTGCCTATCCATGGCCTCTCTTCTCAGAAATACCACTAAAGCAAACCGAAAAAATTTATGGAAAATAGAGGTGGACTCTTTCTATCCATGTATATCCCTTCTCTCTGGCTAAACGTACTTCCCGAGGCCATGGGACTTCAATTCTTTCAGTTCGTATAATCTTCAGAAAATTGTGCAGCATAATCATCATAAAAATCACTGCTTTCATTTCAAAATTTAAATTCACATTACTATTTAAAATCAAAATTGAGCTAAATTTTCTTTTTCTTAAAATTTGACATTTAATGTGTAACCAATATCCATTGCACCTCATAAATAATCAAGCACGCGGTTTCTAACTAGTCAGTTAAAATTATTAATTTTTCTGACACCTTGCCTTCTTCCTTCTGCACTCTTGCCGGGCTGCTGATAAGTAACAAAACAACAATCCGAATTTACAATATGCATGGTTTCTTCTTCTACTTTCTAGTCATGGGAAATATGGAAAATTCCATTATTAATGGCGTGCAACAAACTGTACCTCAACTCAACCATGATTTACTGTAGTGATATTAGGACCAGTGTTATAATAGTCCCGAACCTGCAGGAAGGGATCGCTTGAAAATATGCTGTGTGTTACGAAACCAAAGAAAACAAACAGTAAAAAAGGCACAAATACTAAACTTAGAAATACAAATATTTACAGCAAATGCCCAACATGGGGATAGAATAAAAGGATTATAAGATGAAGGTTTTCTTTGTTCTATCTATTTGAGCTCTTGATCTTAACTCTATGTTTTGCGGTACACATTTACCTTCTTTTTTTTTTAAATATACTTTAATACAATTTTTATATACAAACCTTAATTGACAAAATTTTGACATGTATACTTGTTGGTCATATTTGCACAAGAAGTCTTACTCGCTTTATAGTAAGTTGTTCCATTTTATAGGACTTACCAAGTAAATAAGATCCTAATTACTCTGTTTACTTAAGTGTATTGATCTAATCCATTCACTACCATCACAAATTTCTTTAAAAATTCATCTTATCATGACGGAGGATCTTGTTGATTTTGGATGGAGAGCCTTACCAAGATTTAGCTTTCAAACAAAGAATATTTGACCATCTCCAACAAACTTATTAATAAGGATTTAAGCATACCTAATTGTATGCCTGCATCCTCACCTCACCCAAGCGTAGAAGTGTCAGAGGAATGTTGTGCAATTAATTTGATAAATTTATAACGTATTTATCACCTGTTTAAGTAATCACAACATTTGCATGTAAGAGAGAGGCGAAGGGGAAATGTCAAAGAAATTAGCAACAATGAGCAAGACATTTATTTTCTGGCGTAGAAAGTTGAGTACGCTACTAGTGAAAGAAGAAAATCATTGCTATCTGTTGCTTTCTCTAAAGAAAATAACTACTATCGATAATCTTTTAAGTTAATATATAAAGAAAATAATGATAGTTAGGTCGACCAGCGACAAAAATTATAGGTACTGTTGAGTTCTCTTCTACTTTGACCTAAGAGGCAGTAATTCATACAGGTTTTTCACCTCGAAAAGACAAATGCCGCATGGAGAAGGCATATGCACAGAGGAAAATCATTAAAGAGAGATCACCGGCAAGTGTAAGGCAAGATAAAAGCACCATGCGTCAAGCCTATCTACCCAGTTAAATTGAGAAGACTCAAAAGACTGTAAATATCTGATCAGATGCACGTTTTCCCTTTGATATAGAGATTTAGAGGATTTTCAAGGGCCACTGAATGGGATTTTAAAATACTTGGGAAGCTTCCGAAAATGAGTTAATTTTCTTTAATTAGCAAACCAAGAAGAAAGATCTATTTCTCTCTTTACATGCAGTTTTTACCAGATCTGCATCTTCATATTCATAATTTTATGTGGGATAAACGAGTTTCTTCTCTTAATTATTTCACTATCATATGGTTAGTGTCATGCTTATTCTAATCAAGTTAATTTGTAATGCATGAATCAGTAGATCTACTACAATTATATACGAATTGAGCAGATTCAAATTGTATTTTGAGTAATTTTTAACTTTGTTAATTACCGAAATAGATCTACAAGGATTCACAGCCAATTCATGAAGAAAATCATGTAACAAAAGGAATGATATAGAATTTTAGATTGAAAGAAAACCAAGGAAGATGTATAAATTAACCAGAAAAACAAAAAAAGAAGAAGATCTAAAGAGTACGTGAAATAATTTAAAAAGCACTCTTTCAAGGCACGAGAGGAGGGATCTGAAAAGCACCAACCGGGCTGACACAGAAATTGTCACTGAAAACCCTAACAACATCTCCACCCACTAATAAGATTCTCTACAGACGCCCTTGACACTCAAAAGACGAACACACGACAGCCCAAAACATCAAGAATACTATAAAAAGTCCATGTTGCATAAAAGGGTATAGAAATAAAGCAGAATCTGCAACACCAATGTGAATAAAAACTCGAAGCTAAACAAGATTTAACATACCTTAAATTTTTTGGTCAAAGGAAAAAAAGAACCCCGATGGTGTTGTTGAGAAAACGGATCCAAAGAATAAGATGGAGTTGAATAGGGTAATTTCTCATGCTACCATCAATAGGTGAAGCTGCCAGATGATCTAGTCTCTTCCCCTATAAGGAAAATAAGAACAAGAAGAGCTCAGATCACGCTGGCAGCTTTAACTATCGGTGGAGCACGCATGATAGAAGAACATAAAGCTCTATAATTCTCTTCTTCCTTTATTCAATTGAATATGCTTCTTGATGAAGGCTTTGTAGAGTAGAGAAGAGAAGATGATGATGAGGTGATATAAATAGGTAAAGAGAGCAATAAAGATAAGTAAACGGCTTTCTTTTTTCTTTCTACTTTTCCCAGGAATATTATTTGCTAGTTGCAGGCTACTTATTTGTTGTCTTGTGACTACAATGGTACAAATAGTATCAAATAAGACAACATATAATAACTAGTATATTAGTATTAAATGAACCTGGAAATAGAGATTGCAAAATTTAGCAAAGATTAGAAACAGGAAAGTAGAGTTTGTGTTTAAATCAATTTGGTAATTTAAAGAAGTGAAAAAAAAGAAGAATTTAGAGATTGATAAAAAGTAGAGCAGGAGAAAAAAAAGACAGAGAGATAGATGCATGTGGTCCATAAAGGAAGGAAATTGAATATAGTCACGCCGACGCCACCACATGCAGACAGCTTATTGAGCGTTTCTAAATTACCTCTAAGTGAGGCTTTTATAACTTTAGTTGGCTGCAGACTCCCTTTCATGCTCATGCTCATGCTCTCTCTCTTTCTTTCTCTTTCTCTCTTTCTTTTCTTGCCTTTGTTTGTTGTAATGTAGGCATCAAAGTATTGACCAAAAGGACCAGTCAATAACATATCAATATATGGGGGACCGATAACCAATTGCGAACTTCATAGATTTTGCATATATTTGGTTAAGATCAAAGGAACAATAAGGAAAGAGCTTCTCAATCTACCTTAGGAGAGTTCAGATTTGTTTGAATGATTAGAAGGTATTTATGTTGTACGCTGAGAGTGTTTTTAAGTTAAAAAAACAAAAAAAATTAACACAAAGAAACAACGAGCTAAGCTAGGGTCTGAAAAACAAACTAAGTTCACTCTTTTCAAAGAGGAGGACAATGAAAGAAAAGACTAAAACCAAACCAGACTTGTACCACAAACACATAAGCTAGTAGTCGCCAACTCTTTTTGAAAACTTATCAGAATCCCTACAATAATAGAGTTAAAAAAGAACAGAAAAACATCATTAGTCTAACAAAATATCTACAATATAGCAGGCCTTTCAAAGAGAATACAATATGGCAATGAAGAATTATACTAGACAAAAACCAGTCCTGAAGTCAAAAAAGGAAAATATACTTTATGAACTTAAATTAAGTTCTGTTTACAAAAGTTAAATTATATAAATTCAACAGTATTAAGGGTTAAAATCAATTGTAAGTTTAAAATGTTACCAGTCATTATTGTAAGTAAAAAAAAAAATTACTTGATTCTTCTTCTGTAAGTGCGAACATCCTGAGTTTGCTAAATGATGGAGACGTTTGTCTTTATGAAACAAAAGGAAAATCATTTCTAAATGTTTGGACAAACATCTTAGTTTGATTGGTGGAGTCCCATCAGATTCAATTATAAAAGAATGCCATCCCCATATGGGTTAGGTAACATATAATTTTTGCAACAATAAATATTCCTCTGTAAAGCTATCCAACCGATCACTTCAACAAATAAGAATTTATCATATGATATACTTTCTGCTGATTCTTTTTTATTTATTTTATCATTTTTTCTGTACTGGGATTAATTTAAAACAGCATGTAAATTACTGAATCTCAAAATCAATTGCTTAATACAAAGAGTTCCACCCTTATTTTTAATAATAAAACTATGTGTATCCACTTTATATCCACAAATATGTACACACTTATATGTATCATCATATGATTTGATGATCTTGAATTAACAATAAAATAACACTCAATCATATGATGTCACATATAAATGTGTACATATTTATGTATCCAAAATGAATATGCATAACATTGCTCTATTTTTAACATCTTTTGATGGTTGAAGATCTTGCAAAGGATTTATTAATAAATCTCAAGCATAGATACGCATTTAATTGCTCTAAGATATCATACTTAATAAAAAGTAGTAAACTTTGGCTTTATATTTTTAACTAATTTTAGATATATACTATATACTTTTAATGAAGTGAAATATATACTAAAACAAATATTCAATTTAGAGATGAAGTATTTGAATTTTGAATATGAATTTTTGTCTTTTAATTTTTTTTAAAATTTTTAAGGACGGATTTGTTTTGGACAAAAATTTTGCCACTTTTTATAAAATTTGTTTTTTCATGAAAACAATCATCTACAAATATTAGATTTTCTGTAGTATTTCCTTTTTTTTTAACAATCGTCTACAAATATCAGAATTTTTATAGTGTTTCTTTTTTTAATAACCGAAAACCTTGTTTGTATTTATTGGATGAGTAAATCATTTGAACCTAGACTTTCACTTTGAAAGTTCTAATATTCTATCAGTTTTGCCTAAAAAATTTATTAGTTTTTTTTTTTTTCACAACATGTATTAATTCAAGTATTTCGAGTAAAGTCAAGTGCCTTACTACTGTTTATATATATATAGTGATGTAGGGACTATTTATTGATTACTTACAAGTTTGTGGTAATTAATTAAACTTTAAATTAGTGAAGAGGAGTCCAGTCTAGCTAAATCATGTGGAGTTTATGATGAAAGATGTTTAACAAATGACCACATTATTATTGCATGTTTTTTTAACAGAAGAAAAGGCATTGGGTAGCTACTATTCTTTTTTTCTAAAGCTTGATTATGTCTTAAATTGGTAATCAGACATCTAGAAAAAAAAAGATATCATCACTTTGCATGTGAGTTAGTGGGATGCAAGGATTAAATGCATTTTGTGTTTTGTTTTTTATAGACTTCTCAGCCTTGTTTTTGTTTTCCTAACACCTTTGCATGCCACCAAACTGACCAAAAATAATAATAATAATAATCGGCCTAACTTAAAGTAATATTCTCTAAAACTCATTCAATTAATAAATCAGTTTTTACAATTATTATTACAAAAAATAATAATAAAAGGAATACTAAAATCACTTGTTCAATCATCTTTTTATAACCTATGGTATTTTTGTTGATTGCAATTGGTTTATAAATATAAAATTTTTTGCAATTTTTTATGCACAAAAGTTTGGCTAACATTTTGCCGACAATAAAATAATTAATCAGTCTATATGTATGATGTGGAGAAGGTTGTTAACTTATTATAATGATAATATTATATTATTAATAGTAATATGACCGATAATATAAATATTATTAAGATAATCTTTATTTTATTATAATTATATATTTATTTATTAATTTTTAGGACTAAAATAACCTCATTTTAGAATAATTATACCTAAGGATTTGAAGTAAAATAATATACTAATATTCTTTTATTACTTCTGACCAAATACAATAACTTTTTATATTTATTAATTTTTATTAAATATAGTAATAATTTTATATCCACTAATCTTTTAAGTTATATATTTTCGAGGTAATATTTTAATTTTGATAATAAAATAATACTCAAACCAAGCGCACCCTAAAGTAAAAAAGTTTGTTTGACAAGAGATTGAAATAGCAAAGAAGGTTCATTACAAAAGATATTAATTGATTAACACCATAAGAAAGAGATAATGGGAGGTTCACTTAATTATACTTGCCTTTAAACAATATTATTAAAGTTTAAGCAATTATAATGAAAGGTGCAGCCTCAGTGTCACCAACAAAGGAAGACTATTGGTATGTAGCCCTTGCTTTTCTATAAATAAATAAATTAGTGCTTTTCTTTGTAACTCTTTTCCCATAGTTTTATCAAAAATTAAGCGCCGCTTCTCTAGAGTCTTCTTACAAGCATCCAAAATTTTTGCTGCAAAATCCAACTTTGCAAACTGCCATAAGAAGTTTAAAGAAAGATCAAAGTCAGTTAGGCAACCGACCAATGTCCCATCCCATCCCATCCCAGCCATGTGAGTGTGCAAAAAATAGGGCCAACAAGCTTGTGAGTGAGTGTTTTAGTAAGGGAGAAGTGGAGACATAGAGTGTGAGAAATAATGAAGTGCATGCGGTGGCATAAGCTTTCTATGTGGTGTCGAGTGTAGTAAAATTATTGTTTTATAATTATCATTTTTTCTTAATAAGTGGTATCAGAGCAAGTAGTTAGATATCATGATCATGGAGCCTTTAAGAGAGCCGGAGAACATACCACATGGATCCGGTGATTAGAGTTATGGCACATCAAAACTTTGCTAATGCACAATTTAGGGCTGTGAAGACCAAACTTACTTGGAGTATAGTGTTGGGTAGTATAATCAAATCACTAAGGCAAATTTCACAAGTTTAGTAGAAAGGATTAAGAAGCTTAATAGGAATTGCAGCACCCACTTTCAATTTTATTCGTTGTGTAAGGATTTATAGAATGGCAAAAACACCACCCACCACTTACAAAAATTGAAGCCCCCACATTCAGGTCTTAATTGTTTGTTATCAAGAATTGAAGACTAAGCCTAAGCCCAAGCCCAAGACGATAAAGCACCCATTGGGCTTTGGGCTCAATATTCGGAGGCACATCAATTCTCACATACTTTCTTGTAGATGGCCCCTACAAGCATGTTCCTTCCTTCTTGGAAAGTGAAGAGGTTGTGAGAAATCATAGTTTATATGCCAGGATAAGTAGTTTACAAGTGAGCTTTGCGGATATATCGGTGGAAACCGACATGGCAAAACATAAAGAATTGGTTTCAAATCAAAAGGTATCAAGCATAGAAAGTTTATTTAGATATAAATACTGATCACTTCCCCAATGGCTTAGATTGACTACTTAGTTCTAAATTACTGAGAACAGGGGAGCTTTGAGCACGTTTGAAGAAAATGGGTGAGAAGCAAAGAATCGTAGTCCCAAAGGTGAAACTGGGAAGTCAAGGATTTGAGGTGAGATTTATTGTCAAATGGAAATCTCCATGCTCAGATTTTCACGTCATATTCAGGTCTGAAGATGTTTCTGTTGCTAACTTCAATGCGTAATATGCATTGTCTTAAAAGGTGTCAAGGTTGGGATTTTGTTGCTCCAGCATCACTGGAGTGTACAATGATCCAATGGCTGAAGAGGCCGCCATTGCTCTCATCATGCATGCTTTTGACAAAGGAGTCACTTTCTTTGATACAGCAGATACCTATGGACCACTTACTAATGAGATGTTGATTGCAAAGGTGAACGCTACTACCTCTTCCTCATAAATTTTCCATGATTTTGTTGCAGCTCAGTTTCAAGATATTCAATAAATTTATGGTTCCAAGTTTGTATTTTCTAGTGCTTTGTCATTTAGCAAATCTGCATAATTTTCAGGCTCTGAAGGAGTTACCAAGAGAAAAGGTCCAATTAGCCACAAAATTTGGCAGTGTCAAATTTGATAATACAAGTATAATTATAGATGGTACTCCTGAATCCGTCCGGTCCTGTTGTGAAGCCAGCCTAAAGCGACTTGAGGTTGAATACATCGGTCTTTATTATCAGCACCGCATTGACACATCAGTGCCTATTGAGGATACTGTAAGTTGATCTGCTGCATTATTTTCACTGTGAAGTTGTGATTAATCTTTTAGTTGAAGTTCGTAGTAAGCCAAGTATTGTACATAATTGTTCTTCCCAGATGGGGGAACTTAAGAAGTTGGTGGAAGAGGGAAAAGTAAAGAACATTGGGTTATCTGAAGCTAGTCCCGATACCATAAGGAGGGCACATGAAGTTCATCCCATTACCGCTCTACAAATTAGAGTGGCCAGTCTGGAGTTGTGATATTGAGGAAGAAATAGTCCCACTTTGCAGGTTTCTTTCTATCTAATAACTAAAGGGTAACATTATATGTACAAAAAATATGTATAATTTTGTGCACAACTTATAACATATTATCATGTAATTTAATAGTTTAAAATTAAAAATAAATTAATATTCAATCACATGATAGTATATAATTGGTTAAGCATAAAGTTGTATACATAAATTATGTACTATGTTTTATTGATAACTAGATTCCTTGCAATCTATAATCTAACTTGTCAGCAAGTCATAATTTGCAGTTCCAAATTTTCAGCGAAATTTGAAACCCTAGATAGGGGAAAAAATGTCACTTTTTAAAATTTAATTTTAAGAGAAAATTGTTAGTTTTTCAAATCAAGAGGGTAAAATAATATAAACTTTTATTTTTTTAAATAATATTATTAAATAATGATTTACTTTTATCCTTAACCAAAAATTTTAACCGATTTAAGCTCATAGATAATATTTGAGATTTTGAAAGTTAGAATATAAAACTTTGGGATTTCATTATCTTGGATGAGGATAAGCCTTTTGGCCTTGATATTTTAATTAGTTCAAATTGTGTGTTTGGTTTATCACGGCAACAAATTTGAAACTTAATTTTATCCAATTATGACATGAGACAAGATAAGGTATTAATGGAAAAATTTCGCATTTGAGAATGAAATTTTGACATGAACAAAAGAGAGAAAAAGAAAAATTGGATAGAATTTTATTTGTCTTTGACTTACGATTCAAATGAAATAAATGCATTTGAATATTTAATTTAAAATAGTTTTCATAATTTTGCCACTTTTGAAAAATGAGAATGATTTGAACTACATCTAAATTTGGAAAGCCGACTGACTGGACCATTGAAGCTTGGAATCGGTGAAAAGACCAAACATGTTTGGAAAGTCCTTTAAGTTTGAAAATAGATTTTCAAAAGTCTATTTTTTTATATAAAATTAAATAAAAGACAAAAACCCAGATGAAATAAAGTCGGTCCAAAAATTAGAAAATTTTACTCCCCTCAGATTAAACTTCACGTCACCTAATCCATCTATTTCAAACCCCCACCATCATCCCTCACCCATTTAGGCCACTGCCACCAATAACCTTTTCACACGGTTAAACCATCATTATTGCATCTAATCACCATTTTCATTTGCTTCACAATCTTCAACAACAGAATTAATGACTTATTATATGAAGTCAAACTAAACCATTATTGTTGGAAACACAAACAAAACGGAAGAAGAAAATGTATGGAAAAAAGAGGGAGGCTGATGTTGGAGTAGCCACAAAATCAATTCTGGCAACTGAAAGGCTTGATGGCTAATTCACTTTGAAACACTATGATTTGCCCATCTGTTAAGAAAATTTACCATGTGAGGTCACAATGGATTGCATCCATAGCAACCTAAATTCAAAATTGAACGTCATCACCAAAATTCTGTCAAATCCTTATAGAATTCAAATAATTGAAACTTAATTGTATTTTGTTTTCCATAAAAGGGAGGTGATGACGATTTGCAAAGTGACAATGAGTTTTTTGGTTATGGGTTGTAAGAAGGCAATTGTTATGGCTATGTGTGTGGCCATGCGAGTAAAGCCACCATAAGAATGCCACTAATGGCTGAGAAATGCCCACCATGTCTACTTTATTTGTGATTAAAAAAGCATATATTTTGTTATGAAAGGTTTTCACCGTGACTTGGGTTTATTATATGCTCGTGGATTTAAAATTTAGGGAAAAAATATAAAGTAATTAAAATGAAAATGTATTAAAGCTGTAAATAACTTTGATATTATTATATATTCCACAAAGTGATAAAAAAAAATCCTTTAAATGTTAAAACTAATGTTGGATTTTAATAAATGGGTTAAAAATCAATTTTTTTAATTTAAAGAATGGAAAGATTTTTTTGTCAAAATGCAGGTGGGAACTATATTCAGCCCAGTGAAAATAAAAAAAAAATGAAGATTACATTGTAAACAAACAACTCCTTCCATCTAATTTTTGGCTGAACTTCAAAAGTACACCCCCACCCACACCAGCTGAACAATCCAAACTTTCACTCATGATCTGACTTCTGTTAACTTTTCTATTAAGATGAGAGATAAAATTGTTATTTTATCATTTATATTAAAAATTTATAAATTTTATTACTTTTCTTTCCTAAGTTTTAGAAATTAATATTTCACATTTACCTAAAGTTTTTTAACTTTAAAAAGTAATAATTTTACCCCCAAACTTAGGGTTTCCACATTTTTCAAACTGTTGTCATCCCCCAAAACTTTTAAAAACAGTAATCTCATGCTCACTCTTCAACTTCAACTTTCGAATCTCTTCTAGTGTCATCTCCAGCCTCCTTCTCTCGGTGCATCAAAAAACTTTGTGACGAAGAGATCTTCATCTCTTTGTTGTGCGGTGCGATGAGAGATCTCTTCATTACAATATGGTGTGATGAAGAAATCTCCTTCTCTCTGTCGTACGGTTTTTCAGTGCACCGGAAGAAGAAGGAGATCAAAGACAACGTCAAAAGGGATTTGAAAACTTAAGTTGAAGAGTGGGGGTGAGATTGTTGTTTTTGAAAGTTTTGGAGGACAACTGTAATTTGTAAAATGTGAAAACTTTAGGTTTGAGGGTCAAAATATTATTTTTTAAAGTTTAAAAACTTTAAATAAGGATAAAATATTAATTTCTAAAACCTGAGAAAAAGTAATAAAATTTATAACTTTTTAATAATAACAATAAAATAACTATTTTATCTTTTATCTTTTATCTTAATAAAAATTGGATTATGGATGAAAGTTTAGACTTTTCAACTAGTATGGGTGTGCTTTTGAATTTCAACCAAAAATTGGGTGGGACATATACCTTTGGCTCCCAAAAAAAACGGGAGAAATGAATGTGACATGTAACATTCGAGTCAACACTTTATTTTAAAGGAAATAATTGGGTTTAATTCTTTGAATTCTTTTGCCTAAATAAGTAATTCCCATAATTATTTCTTTATTGTAAAAGGAATAAAAGTCCTTTATTTCGGCTTTAAGGTTTGTCATATTAAGCTGGTAATAAGTTTTTTTTACTTATTTTCTCTCAATTATTATAAATTAATAATATCTCAACAGTTTAGATTGAGTTTATTAAATGATAATTTAATTGACTCCACCAGCAAAAGGCAGTCATCAGAGTAAAAATAGAAAGAGCAATACTATTTATATTTAATTTTGTTTTATACCATTTTTATACATAAATGGTATGATATTATATAATTAAATATTATTTTATTTTTAATTTTAAATTACTTAATTATATTATCTGTATACTATATACCAAAAATAGATGTATATAATTTTATTAAAATACAAATTTGCATTCAACTTAAGATAATTTATACCCTAATAGGTTTATTCCCACCAATATTATAGTAAAATTTCAAACTCATACCTTTCAATTTTTAAAAACTCAAACATCTATTTATTACTTAAAATCTGTTAAAATTTTTTATTAAAATTATCATTTTATCAGTAATATTAAAATAACTATAATTTTATCTTGTTTTTTTTTCAGATTTTGAAAACTAACAACTTCACCCATATCGAATGATTTTGACAGTGAGGGTGGAAAGAAGAAATCGCTGGTGACAAAGTGGTGGCTAGAGAGGAGAGAAGCAAACAACCTAGGTGTGAAGGGAAAATAGCCATTTTTCAAAACTAAAAATGTTTAAACAAGAGTGAAGTTATTAGTTTTTAAAATCTGAAGAAAAAAATGAAATAAAATTATAATTTTTTTAATATTATTGATAAAATAACGATTTTACTGATAATTCTAACATAAAATTTTAATAGATTTTGGGTAATGAGTAGGTATTCGGTTTAAAAAATTAAAGGATGTGTATTTAAGATTGTACTATACGTTTGGGGGGACGGGGGAAAGTCTTTTGGCCTAATTTATTTTTTATACCCAAAACCTAACTCCATAAATATAATCTATGCCCTGGCCTTCCACCAACCACTTTTTTCTCTAGCTTCCCCACTGCTTATCGTTGTTTCTTTTCTGATTCATTTTCGGTTCTTGATAACTTTTAATTAATTAAAAAGGCAGAAGAAAGAGAGGCGGAGAGAGAAGGCAAAAGGGAAAAGGGGGGAGAGCAAGTGAAAAAAAGAAAAGAAAGATAGTCTCTCATAATATTTGTACTTAGATTGGAGGTTAAATAAATAATAAAATTTTATATATAAATAATAATTTATTATTATATAATTAAATATTATTTTATTTTTAATTTTTAATTATCTAATTATACAACACAAAAATTAGGAAGATATCAGAACTTTTAGATAAATGCATAGAAAGAACCGGAATGTGGACATCAATTTTGTCTATTTCGATAAATGACAAGATAATAGTAGCCATTCCGAAACTCATCGGATCAGGATAAAAGAACATTGTCAATGCCGGGAGCTTAAAGTTACCCCATTAAGTTCTTATTTTTTGAAGCCGACAGACTCCACGTTTTGGCATTCCAAACAAGAAAGAGAGAGAGAGGATTTTCCATATGCAATTATCATCAAGCCAGCCACCATTTCTCTACTTTTGTAATGGCAAATTAATGTTGCATTTATAATTCAAAACATTATCTTTCTCAGCTACTTTAAACATGCAAAACTTTTGGAATTTTATCGATCAGCTATTCAACTTTGATAATACCAACTATTTAATTGTGGAATTCATGTTATAATATATTTTTGTGATGCCTTTGTGCTAAAGTTAATAATAAGCAAAATTATAAAGAGTTCAAAGCTGATAAAATTTTAGAAATACCCAAGAGTTTAAATTATTATTACATGATATGATACTGATAAAAAAAAATATATATATTATAAGATATATCAAATTAATACGATACAATATACGTATCATACGATACAATACATATTATCAATACAAATCAACATATTTTTGTAAAGAAAATAATATAGGAGGGGTGTATATGAAAAATTTTAAATTTTTAAAGGTATTTATGATATTTTTTAAAATAATATTCTATATATAATATAAAAAATTAGGTTAATACATTATTCAACTACTATATTATCGATAACTCATTATTCTAGACAAAGAATTTATTATGTTGAGAAAAATTAAGTTTTGACGATATGTAATCTTGAATAAGGAAAATTATTATCAACTAATACATATGTTTTTGACAAAAGAAAATTATATTGATCAAGATGTCTTTGGATTCATATTAAGATTTTAACATATCTGGGCACTTGTATATTATTAATTATATAAAAAAGATAGATTTTACTGGGTATGGATTTTACTGGGGTATGTCTTTCCCTGTATATAGTCCAGATAGCTTGGCTTCTGCATCCAGCCTATTGCAGTCAATTTAATGTATAAGCTTGCTGAGTTGGTAGCTTTACCATGTGTAACTAAAATTTCTTGAAGTGTAAAAAAAAATCAAACCAGGGTACAATATTATCTAAATAACATTTACAAGTGAAAAAAAAAAAAAAATCAATGCCCTGTCCTTACAGTCGCTCCCATTTCATATTTCAATGCTTTGACTAAAACTTTTGTCATACCGCACATGCAGGAGAAAAGATTTTTCCACAGAGCATGCATTATCATCGAGCCACCTTTTTTTTCTAATGAATACATTTTTGCAGACTTGAATTGTTCAAAACCTGTAAACTTCAGTAGTTCAAAACTTGTAAACATGACAAAGACGAGATATATTGGAGTATTTAAGCAGATTGAGAAAAGAAAATTGAAAATCGTCTCCATTAACCAGCGGCTCGTGTAAACGTAGGAGATGGGCGATACAATTCCAGGAAATTGTAAGGCAGGATGACTATGCACTTGGAATAAGCAGATAATTGCAGCAAAAGTCGTCGTAAACATCAGAGTTTGATTTCATGACCGCATTTCATAGACCGCTATAAGAAAATTAAAGATAGTCAAAATTTTATATATAAATTAATATAATTCTAGTTGAACGAGTCCAAGAACAGTTGCAGTTGCTATTTCTATAAATAGCTCTACTTCTTGCTCTTCAGCTCACCGTGAACTGAGAAAACCCTCATAGTAATATCAAAAGCAGAAGAGAAAGAGCAAAATGGGTGAAGTGCATACAGTTGAAGTTCCAAGAGTGAAACTTGGAAGTCAAGGATTGGAGGTAAGATGAATGTAAACAATGTGTATATTATATATATGCTCTTTCTCAGTTAATATGTCTTGGTTTCTGATATTATTCTGTATTTATGTTAAAGGTGTCAAAGTTGGGATTTGGTTGCTCGGGTTTGACTGGAATATACAATGATCCAGTCCCGGAAGAGGATGCGTTTAAACTGATAAAGCATGCATTTGATCAAGGAATCACTTTCTTTGATACTGCAGATGCCTATGGAAACAATGCAAACGAAATTGTGGTTGGAAAGGTTATAGGAATCTTTCGATAAAAACATATTATTCAATTGGATATTTAGATTACATATAGTCATCTTGTTAAATAATTTTAAATAAAATATAAAATAATATTTAATTATAAAATAATATAAATTCAAAATTAGATACCATATTTTTTTTAATCTATTATGATAACAAGAGAGATTAATATATTAATACGTTACTTGTAGCTATTTTCATAACAAAAGAATAAATCATGCAACGGTAGTTTATGAGTGAGTATTAATTTTTAATAATTTTTCAGGCTTTGAAGCAGCTACCACGAGATAAAATCCAGTTGGCAACAAAATTTGGTGTCTGCCACCAAAAGACTGGAACAATAATATGTGGTACGCCTCAATATGTGCGAGCTTGTTGCGAAGCTAGTCTGAAGCGCCTTGATGTTGAATACATTGATCTCTATTATCAGCACAGAGTTGACACATCTGTACCCATTGAGGATACAGTAAGTTCTTATCTGCATGCAGCTGCATCAGTTGATCTTGTGAATAAATTATCAGTAAGCTAACATTACATTAACTTAATTCTTCCCAGATGGGGGAGCTTAAGAAGTTGGTGGAAGAGGGAAAAATAAAGTACATTGGATTATCTGAAGCCAGTCCAGATACCATAAGGAGGGCTCATGCAGTTCATCCCATTACTGCTTTACAAATGGAGTGGTCTCTCTGGACTCGTGATATTGAGGCAGAAATTGTCCCACTTTGCAGGTTTCTTTATGTTCAATAATCCTTTGTCATTTTTATTCAAAGTTCACCAGCAGTTCAATGTTTAACTATCATCTCTGGTGATTTTTACAGGAAACTTGGAATAGGAATAGTGACATACAGTCCACTTGCCCGAGGCTTTTTTGGTGGAAAAAAAGTTGTGGAATCTATCCCTGCAAATAGTATTGTGGTATATATACCTCTCTGCTATATTCATCCACTTCTTCCCCCAATATTACTCTTTTACTAATTGATGGCCAATCTTTCCTGAAGGCATCACATCCATGGTTTGAAGGAGACAACTTTAACAAAAACAAAATCTTATATTCGCGCATGGAAAAGTTGGCTGAAAAGCATGGATGCACCCCCACACAGCTTGCACTTTCCTGGATTCTTCACCAAGGAGACGATGTTGTTCCCATTCCTGGTAAGTTGTGTATTTCGAAACATACATAATTCTTCCACTTTGCTGCTTCAGTCTTTGAATTTTTTTTTTTTCGTTTGCAGGAACAACTAAGATAAAAAACTTTGACAATAATTATGGTTCTCTAAGAGTGAAGCTTACAAAGGCTGATTTGGAAGAGATTTCTGCTCTCATTCCCATCCATGAGGTTGCGGGTAGTCGATTCAAAGATGATAATTATCTTCGTGCCTCCTGGAAATTTGCTGTCACGCCAACCAAAGAGATTCCTGCAGCTATTTAATTAGTGTTCATGAGCTGTTAAGCTTATAATACATCTACCTAGTTATCATAAATAATGCAGGAGGTTGCATATCTCATATGCAACTAGAGTTTCGTTTCTGTTCATTCGAATAAGTACAGGAGAAACGTTCGGTTTCTGTTGTAACATTATTCTCCCTTTTTTTGAACTATTATCTTATTTTCCAAGTATAAAGGTGTGTTCTTTTAATTAAATTGTCTTGTGTTACTTTTATTAATTTGCAAATATTGAAATAGATTAAAAATTGCAACAAAAGAAAACACGCTATTAATTTGTTTGACAAATATATAGTATTTGAAAATATAAAAAATTGAATATAATATACAAAAACTTTTTACCGGCAAAATTGATAAAAGGTAATATTATACGTATTCATTTTGAATATATAAATATATATATATATATATATATATTTATATATATTATTCTATAATTAAATATTATTTTATCTTTAATTTAAAATTACTCAATCACATAATGATACATATAAATTTGTATATATTTGTGTATTTAAAATAAATATACATAATTTTATTGTTTATTTTTGTTTGTAATTTGCGTAAAGAATCATGTTTTTACAATAAAATTTTTTTATTTTGAAAAAAAGGATTAGATAATGTAAAAAGAGGTATAGAATAATTGATTTTTAATTCAAAAAATAATTTTCAATATAAAAATAGGGACTTTTACAAGTGTTTTTATTGATAGAGTTAGATTTTGGATGAAGACGTGTGATTTATGCATTCAAGGGTGAATAGGGTTTTTAGGCCAACCTTGGGTGGGATAATGTCATTCACTTTTAGATAAAATAACAATATCTAGGGAGGGACTTCTAAAAAAAAACCAAAAAGTATGAAGACACCCGACTAGCTGATGGTCACATGCCTTGTCTCTTCTGCAGATGTAACCTTCGAGGTTAGGAATTTTTCAGCTTCTTATGAAGTCTTATCTTCTTTATCTATCAAATTATTCAGCATGGTGATGCTAAATGTACCCAGTGAATCTACGACAAATACAAAGATTTGTGACTAAAACATATAAATGTTGAAAAAAATTAATGTTGATGAAGACGATGACTAACATCTTCATTATTGAAAAGAGAATCTAGTTACAGGATCATATGGGAAAGGCCTTCTGGCTATTGTAATTTTTAATCGCAATTAATGGAATATGAGTCTCATGCATGTTCTTATCGAATGACAAACAGGAGAAGGGATGGCTAATAAGTAATTGTATATGCCTCGGTATAGAGATAGGAACTGGTTTAGAGCTGTTGATTCTTGAATAGTTAAACAAGGCAAGTTGCATTGGCTGTTTGTTAATCACAGGGAGAAAGTCTCAAGTTAGTGTCAAGAGCAGAACAGGAAGAGGAGAACATAGTCAAAGAAAATGGGTGAAGTTCAAAGAGTGAAACTGGGAAGTCAAGGATCTGAGGTAAGATTTATTGTCCATCAGGGCAAAATTGAGTGGTCGTTCTGGACTCGTGACATTGAGGAAGAAATCATCCCACTTTGCAGGTTCTTTATATCTGAGAAACCAAATTTCTTACCAAAATTAAATGCTTACTCTACATGTATGTTTCAATTCTAAGTTTTACTCAAAGTTTACTAGTAAACTGAATACCATTGTCCAACATTTTAATTCTGCTTAATTGATTTCACTTGCTTTACTATTGTATGTTAACCAATTGCCTTCCAGTATCTGCAAGCTTTTCCTGTAAATCATGGAGGGCTGCACTGTGTCTTTTTCTGTTTCTAGTAAATTCTGTAACTACCACTTAGTTATAGTCATCGTTTGAATATGGTCAATGTAACAGGAAACTTGACATTGGGATAGTCCCATATAGTCCTCTTGGTCAAGGTCTTTTTGCCGGCAAGAAAGTTGTGGAAAGTGTTTCTGCACAAAGTTTTCTGGTATGCACTGCCACTTATCTACTGCCTTTATAACCTTCAGTGTTTTATTAATTCAACTTAACAAATATATCTTTGCGAAGTCACTGCATTTTGTGAATGTCATCTTGTTTGTTATGCAAATAATCTTATTAACTTATAGCCAACCTTTCCTTCAGGAATCCACCAAAGATTTCAGGGAGAGAACTTTGACAAAAACAAGATCTTCCATTTCCGTTTGGAAAAGTTAGCTGAAAAGCATGGATGCACCCCTGCACAACTTGCACTTTCTTGGGTACTTCACCAAGGAGATGATGTAATGCCAATTCCTAGCAAATTGATCGATCATCTTTATCTTCTTCGGCTTCACTAAGAATTCTTATGGATTTCGTGGAAGCAAAAAGTTTATTTTTCTGCTTTCATTTCAAATTTTCTTTATATATATACTCCAGTCACCTTCACTAATTAGCATTCACCCTACCCCGCAACTAAGTGACTTGAGATTATTTTACTTCAGTCTCATCTTTTTTGTGTTCAGGGGCTTGGTATTTGTTTGCTGGAGTTACAATAATTTTTTGAATTATTAGTTTATGTACTTCTAATGAATGAACTGTGAAGACATGTAGAGTTGTAACGTCATTTTTGAACCCCTGTTCACTTACTAAATTTTGTTTTTGCAGGAACAACTAAGATTAAGAATGTTGACAATAATATTGGTTCTCTAATAAGTTGACAAATGAAGATTTAGAAGAGATTTCTGCTGCTGTGCCCATTAATAAGGTGTCGGGGAGTAGATTTACAAATGATAACTTTCTTCATGCCTCCCGGAAATTTGGTAGCTGATAGGTACCTGGAGGATGCAGGAGCTGGTTCGGCCAGGTTACCTCGCCTCGACAGCCAGAAATCGAAAGAGTTGGCAAATCACAGATGAAGTTCGTAGGGATATTTGTGTTGTTGGCAATTTATTAATGTATATTGCGACGACAATGAAACAGCAAACTCTTTGTATAAATTATATTATAGAAGCAGAAACAGACAATTTGCACTTAAACATTGTTCTTCTAATATTCATAACAAAAGAATATGTAACTTGAAATATAACTGCTAACTAAAATCCCTTAAGGATATGTTCATGATACAGAAACAAAACAAAATAATAACAAAAGATGGATTAAATCTATAACACAAAACCCAGACGCATTTTCCAGCTTTCGAGAGGCTGGTTCTCTCCTCAGACCCTTTCTTCTTCAAATGATTTCCTGCTCTCCTTTATGTTATCCAGGCCCCTTTTTCTCCCTTTGCCCCTCGCTGCTGCCCTGCCAGTCCTGATATGCCAACTCAGCATACAATGCATCCATGGCTCCCTCTTTTTTCTGCATACTCCTAATTTCTTGCTGATGCTCTGCAACTTGTGTTGTCTCTGCAATGCTAACATCTATTGATTTCTCAACATTTCCACCTGTATTAACATTATTGGTGCCATATATCAACTTCTCAGCTCCACCTGTGTTGACATCATTGGTTATCATCTTCTCAGCTTGCTCAATTGCATTAGCATTTCTCCTGCCTCTCTTCTTTACAAAAACACGAGCTCTAGCAGTAGCACACCAGCAAAAGACAGTCCTGAAGCTACTCAAAGGATCTAAAACTTGTAAAACTTGTATGATTGAGCTTTCAGCTTAGGAAAGTTGCTGATCTCACTTGTGAAGGAAACAGCTATGTGGAGATCCATTTCTGTTTGTTTCAATAAATGATAATGGAAATGCTGGTTAGTTGCTTAATGTTTGGAGCAATGAGTTGGATGTCAGCTTGCTGTATTGGTAGCAATAGCAATAATGTTAAGTGATGAGAAAAAATGTGGAGATACAAAAGAATTTTCAATAAGAATTTTGAGGGGCTTTTAAAAAATAACCAAAAAGTATTAATCAGTGGTGATGCTAAATGTACCCAGAAAGTCTATGACAAATACTAAGACCTTTGACTGACACATTTAACTGATGAAAGATTAACATTGATGTAGATGACTAGCATCTTCGTTACTGGAAAGAGAAGCAATTAAATGACAGGATCATATGGGAAAGGCTTCCTGGATTTTGTAATTTTCAATGGTGGGTACTTTCTTTAAATGGGACATGAGCTTCATACATGTTCCTATTGATTAATAAACAGAGATGTAATTATTATAAGCTACAAATTTTTGCCAAAGAGCAGACTAGGGAGAAGAAAACAGGATTACGGAAAATGCGTCCAGAGCAAAGAGTGACGGTTCCAATAGTAAAAATAAGAAAGGCCTTTTAGCACAAAAGCACCAGTGGTCTAGTGGTAGAATAGTACCCTGCCACGGTACAGACCCGGGTTCGATTCCCGGCTGGTGCAAGAATTTTTTTTAATTTTTTTAATCCTTCATTTTCTGGATTTGGATATCGTTCGGTCAGTTGTACACTTGTTCAACCAAAGAGAAGAAAGTTTCGACTTAGAATATGGCCGAAGAGAAAATAAAAATCCCAGTTCCCAGAGTGAAACTGGGCAACCAAGGGCTTGAGGTAATCCTGATTACCTAAAGTTTTCAATTTTAATGATATATTTAGTTTTAGATGGTGAAGCTTTTTTATTTCCCCTTATTCTTATATCATCAACATTTTGAGTGAGTTCTGGTATGGAGATTTGTCGGAAAATGAGCAAGTCTCTTTTCCCATGTATTATGTATTAGTTGATCACACTGTCAATATTATTTCTCAAATGGTACTCTAAGGCTTACATTTATTTTCTTTTTAGTTTTCTTTTTCCGTAATTATCTATATGTAATATAAATTTGTTTGCTTTATAGGTGTCCAAGTTGGGTTATGGATGTATGACCCTGAGTGGAGCCTATAATTCTCCCCTCTCTGAAGAGGAAGGCATTGCAGTGATAAAGGATGTCTTCAATAAGGGTGTCACCTTCCTTGATACGGCTGATGTATATGGACAAGGTGCTAATGAAGTTCTTGTGGGAAAGGTTCATATATTTCTCTCTTTGTCAACATATGAAGTTAGTTGACTTAGCTGTGAAATCTTGGAGAAAACCTTTTGTTTTTGGGATCATGCGTAATACCCACAATTAAATTATTGAATGGAATTTTGGTCCCACTTAATGATATTTTATTAGCAGTATGCAAATTAGTTGCCATGTATAACCTAAACATAGCTACTTATAACCACAATAGCAGTCCAATTATATAATTGGGTCTAGTAGTGCTTCTCTTTGTTCAGTTGCTTTCTATATGTTTCACTGTTGTTAATTAACTGATATACAGCTACCTCTGCACATCATGGAGGATGCTATATGATGGAATTCTTTCTTATAATATTTTGAAGTTAACTTAAAGAAGTTTCAATTTCAGGCCTTGAAGCAGCTGCCTAGAGAAAAAATTCAGCTGGCCACAAAGTCTGGCATTTTAGGACTTGGATCTACTGATGTGAAGGTGAAAGGTACCACAGAATATGTACGATCAGCTTGTGAGAATAGCTTGAAGCGCCTTGGTGTGGAATACATTGATCTGTATTATCAGCATAGAATAGACACATCAATTCCTATAGAGGAAACAGTTAGTGATTGTCTTGCTCTTTGAGCTATTCCTCTAAAATTATGAACTCGAATCATCAATTACAATATTGAAATGCTTTATAAACTTATTGCTTTATGATGATAATTGAGGGTACTTCGTTATTCTTGAATTCTAGATTGGTGAACTTAAGAGGCTGGTTGAAGAGGGAAAAATCAAGTACATAGGACTATCTGAGGCCAGTCCAGACACAATTAGGAGGGCACATGCTGTTCATCCAATCACTGCTGTACAATTGGAATGGTCTCTTTGGACTCGTGATATCGAGGAAGAAGTAGTACCACTTTGTAGGTATGTTCAAATTACAGCAAAAACTATCCATGGTGGTGACTCTTCTTCCAGATACCTTTGAAGAGTGTATAATGACACATATTCATTGCCCATAAAGAAGTTTGCATGTTTGTATATAATATCCGCAAACTTGTGATCTTCTAAATTTTTTTACTCTGTTGGATTCACGTTTAAGGATATCTTCTTTGTATTAATTTGCTGCATAAAAAGATTAAATTGGTTGTTGATATATCTTCCATGCAGTTTTCAAATCACATGTGGTCTAATACATTGCTCAGAAATATGAGGCTTCTGAATTCATGCATTTAATCATGCAGGGAGCTTGGCATTGGAATAGTTCCATACAGTCCTCTGGGTCGGGGGTTTTTTGGTGGCAAAGGAGTTCTGGAAAATTTGCCTGCTGTAAGCTCATTGGTATGTATTTCATCAAATATTCATCCCTGTACTAGTGTTTCATTGGATGATGGTTGTGTGAAAGTTTCTGGAAGCAAACTGTTTCATTTTCGTTCAGTTTAGATGCTCTATATATCCTAGAAGTTGTTAAAATTCTGCTAGAAGTTTCAATTATCTTCAAACCAATAAATGCATCATTACTCCTGAAAATTAATTCCTTTCTCTTAGCAATGAAATCCTATAGTATAATGGTTTTCATTGCAACCTAATGATCATTTTTGTCAATAAGTTGTTGGAAACATTTTTTAATAAATAATTCATTGTTCAAATTATGGACCTAAGCATTCACCAATTTAAATGCGCTCTCTTTTCTCCTTTATGTCTAAGAAATTCATTTGGCTTTAATGACAATTAGGTTTTTGTTTTGTTAGAACACACATCCTCGGTTCAAGGCAGAGAACTTGAACAAGAACAAGAAAATTTATGCTTCCATAGAAAATCTTGCTAAAAAGCATAATTGTACTCCTGCTCAACTAGCTCTGGCATGGGTTCTGGAACAAGGGGATGATGTTGTACCTATTCCGGGTGCGTAGCATTCTTTTAATTATTATATGCCCTGATATTGTTGATACAAGAAAAGTAGGAACCATAGTTAAATATGCTGTCAAGTTCATTTACAATATAATCATAACAATCCATCGTAGAATTCTCTAATTGAAATGAAGAAAATGTGAAAGAAAAAGTCCAGGTCTGTACTGTTACACATTCCAAGTATTATTTATTATTTAACATATTGCTGGATAGTTTTAGCTATAGGGAAAGTCCAGAATGAGTTTGTAGTTGTGTTTCCTTTAAGAAAACATTGGCTTTATGTTTAACCAAAGGGAAGATCCATTAAGAGGTGGTCATTCACCCACAGGCCAGCCACAAGACATCTCTTGTAACAAAATTTTATCTCTTTGAATCACGCCTGAGTACATGGGAGAGGAGTGTATGTAAATTGAATTAAAAATGACTAATTTAGGTTTGCATAGGTGAGCTCATTATTCTAAAGCAATAACTCTATACTTAATTGGCCAAATTACTTTACTGTTGTGGATGGTTCATTCAACAGCTCAGTAATTTCCAATGTCACTAGTCATTGGAGAAGACTTCTTATTATTGGACTCCTGAATAGCCTCCAGATAATGAGATAGCTGGGTTGTTGCTTCACTGGTTTGTAATATCAATTGTTTGGATGTGTAAAGATAAACTTCTATGCAAAACTCCTACATACTTTGGAGTTAGAAACTTACTTTCTTGCTTGTAACTTTGAAGATGTTACATGATACAGTGAAAAGAAATTGGTTTTGCCTTACATATTCGGATGTGGACATTGTTTACTGTAATTGCTGAGTGCAATGCAGGCTTATTTTTGTGTGTGATAGCAGGAATTTCCTACTACGCTTGCTATGAGTAAAACCACCATATATCACTTTATTTTCTAGTAAAGAAAAACACTGATCCTGTGGCTTGCAGCATGCTACTCTTGGTTCCTTCTATTTGGACTTTGTCAGCCTTATTGATTGATTTATTTACATCTTTGATTGTCTTCTTTCAAAGCTGTTCATTAATCAAGAGAAATCTATGTGATTTTTTTGTGATTCATTTGCCTTTGAATTTCAGGGACAACTAAGATTAAGAATCTGGATAACAATATTGGCTCTTTGATGGTGAAACTTACAAAAGAAAATCTGAATGAAATTTCTGAAGCTGTACCCATAGCAGAGGTAGCAGGAGACAGAGCGTTTGATAGCATGAGGAAGGCAACTTGGAAATTCGCAAGCACACCTCCTAGAGCAGGCAAGGTCTGAAACAAAAATATTAATGATGCTACCTTGCTTCTGGATGAAAAATTTGGTTGATAGAAGGCTAATAAATGCCAAATATATGTACATAGTCACTTGGTACCTCACTTTGTTAATTGTTTTGATCATATATTTCTCGGTTGTGGTTTTCAATAAAGTATGAAAAACCCCCAGTTTATCTCCATATCAAACTGTAATGATGCTTGATTTTAAAGAAGAATATGAAGTTTGATAGATTACTGCCTGAATAGAGCAAAAGTTGTCATAAAAGCATCTCAATTGATTTCTCATTGAAGATAAGTACCCTTATTTTGGGTGCAACAAATTTTCTGGCTTGGCTAATCATCGAGTTACAATTTTTGGGTGATACAAGCTGATAGAGTTACAAGTGTTATGGACTATACCTCTGTATTATCTTGCAGGAAGCTGAGCATATATCTCAAGCTTACTTCATCTTCTGTTAACAAGGTGAAACCAATCACCTATAGTTTTTCCATTCAGGAGGAAGTTGGCACTACACACAATAGCGTGATCCTTTCGTAACCTGGCAATGTCACCATTGCTGTGCTTGTGATCACCTCTACATGGGAGGCCTTTGTACTTTCCTAAATCGTTGATTACATCGGAATTCAACATCCAGATTCCAGCATCACTCCAATACAATCATCACTTCTTTTAAACATTTGCTGTTTTGGCCAGTTAAGGTGTTTTCCCTTGTTCATTTAAGCCTACTAATGTTCTTATTTTCCTTAAGCTTTGACATAATATCAAATGGCCGAAAAAGTCTTGAGCCATTTAATCTGTAATAACAACAGTTACACTTTTTTGTCTGTATCATTTTCAGAAACAAGTGGATCTAAATAATAAACTTGAACCTTGAGGTTTGAAAAAATTATCATGATTCTGAATAAAGGTAGCTGTATTCTACACGGCATCCTTAAAACACAAGTCAACTACCAACAAAAGACAAAGAGGTATCTTCTTAGACCATCAAACTGAGCAACTAGCGAACCATTTAATTGCTTCAGGTCAAACTCGTCATCAAGCTTCGTAACGCTCCAAGGAAAAAAAAAAAAAGAGAGAGAAGAACGCTAGCTGCAGCTTAGAAAATGGCAGAAGACAAGAACATCGTCCATATTCCAAAAGTCAAACTGGGCACCCAAGGACTTGAGGTAAAGAACTACACATATCACTTCTTACAAAAGCCATTTCACTTGTGGGATATATTTGAATACTGGTCAAAAAATCAAAATTTGTATTCATCAATAGTTCTGTGAATCCAGAGTTAGTTTCCGCCAATGTGCGAAGAATGAAAGCTTCCCTCTCGATTTTCTCGTTGTAATCAATCCTTTGGGATTGAGTTTTAGATATGGGGTTCAAAAGAGCAATGAGCTCGTATGATATGTTTAAGTGGCATTATTGGAAGATATGTGATTAAATGCTGTGTAATTAGAATGAAGTTTAGCCATTGCAGCCCATTCCATGTCAAAATGTGCTTGGTTTGTTTGCCTTACAGGTCTCAAAGTTAGGCTTTGGATGTGCGGGCCTGACCCGCTTGTATAATGCTCCACCCTTAGAAGAGGATGGCATTTCATTAATAAAGGAGGCCTTCAATAAGGGGATCACCTTCTTTGATACAGCTGATGTATATGGAGCCCATTCTAATGAAGTTATGATCGGCAAGGTTCGATTTCTTTCCTTGTGAATTTATTGAAGTAGTCATTTATAATGGCTTATGATTTTCAGATATTTTGCTCCTGCTGATTAATCTATTAAAAGGTAGAATCTCAGAGAATTAATTTTGCTATGGTGCATTATTTATGTTTCATTGGAAGGAGCTGATTGAAGATACTCTTAAGATGAAATTCTTTGTTTCCTTTCTGGAAGTTAGTGAAACGGGTTCAATTTTCAGGCCTTGAAGCAGTTGCCAAGAGAAAAAATTCAGCTAGCCACGAAGTGCGGCATTGCAGGAGTGACACCTACTGGTATGATTGTGAAAGGAACCCCCGAGTATGTGCGTTCGTGTTGTGAGGCTAGTCTGAAGCGCCTTGGTGTGGGATACATTGATCTGTATTATCAACACAGAATAGACACAACAATTCCTATAGAGGAAACTGTGAGTGATATCTGTCATCTTGCGGCTATACATCATCAATCTTGAACCTCTGTCATCAATTACAATATTGAAATTATTTGAAAACTTATTATCCCATTGCAGTGATGGTGGCATCTAATTGACACAATGTGTCTACTTCTGTTTTTCCTTGATCATAGATTGGTGAGCTCAAGAAGCTGGTGGAAGAGGGAAAAATCAAGTACATTGGCTTGTCTGAGGCCAGCCCAGACACAATTAGAAGGGCCCATGCAGTTCATCCCATCGCAGCTTTACAGATGGAATATTCACTTTGGACTCGTGATATTGAGGAAGAGATAATTCCACTTTGCAGGTTTGTTGAAATTGCTTTGCAACCATACTCATTAGTATCTCTTCTCTTAAAAACCTGAGAAGGGTGTCTGATAACATATTGATGCATTCCTATTTAGAAATTTGTGTTTTTTTAACCTAATGTTTGGAAACATGAGAGTTTCCTAAATCTTTTGCTCGAGTAAATATGCTATGGAAAGTTTTCTTCTTTGTATTAATTTTCTACAGAAAAGGTATAGTTTTTGTTGATGAGTCTTCAGTGGGACTGTCGGTAAACCATGTATATCCTAATATGTTGTTATAGAAATATGCCGCTCAAGTCTTGATGAATTTAAGCATGTAGGGAGCTTGGTATTGGAATTGTCCCATACAGTCCTCTTGGTTGTGGGTTTTTTGGTGGCAGAGCTGTTGTTGAAAGCTTACCTGCAAATAGCTATTTGGTATGTATTTCATAATATTTATCCTGTGGATTTGTTTCTGAGGAAAATGGCTGCATGCTCAGGAAAGAAGACTACTTCAGCTTAAATGTGTTATACATATCCTAAATAAAAGTTTTGAAGTTTTCCCATGTAGTTGCTATTAGCTTCAAAATTATAAGTGTGTCATCACTCCTGAAAATTAATTCTATTCTCCTTCTAATAAAATTCTCTGTAATAGTCAAAGAGTTTTTGTTGAAACCAAAAGAACCTCTTTGACGATATTTAGAACCATCTTCAAAATTATTAGCAAATCAAAAGTTATCCCTTTTTTCTCTGAAAATTATTTGACTTAATGACAATTGATTGTTTGCTTCATAAGGCCTCACATCCTCGGTACAAGGGAGAGAACTTGGAAAAGAACAAAAACATATATACTCGCATAGAAAACCTTTCTGAAAAGCATAAATGCACTCCTGCTCAACTAGCTCTGGCATGGGTCTTGGAACAAGGAGATGATGTTGTTCCTATTCCTGGTGAGTCTTTTTTCCTTTTTATTACTATCTGTGGACAGCAAATATAGGAAAACCACTTTACATATGTTGTTAATGCTCTATTACAATGCAATGTTGCCAATCCAGTGTAGTTTTTCAAAACCACTGATTGAAACAATGTTGGGAAAAATTGGTCAAGATTTTCACTGTCATTCATTTTAAAAATAATATTTATAATTCCTTAAAATGCTACTCCGATTGGAATATCCATATGGAGTTTATGGCTGTGATCCCTTGATGAATTCATTGGCCGTATGTTTAGCCGAAGGGAAGATCCATTAAAAGCTGGCCATACAGAGCTTGATGGTACAAGCTACGTTAAGATGAATATAGTTTTGCCTTCCAAATCGTAGTTGTCGGCATTATTTTACTATAACTTCTAGGTGCAATACCGTGCTTGATGGGCAAATACTTGTTTCTGGTCCCCCATTTCATGCCATTTACCTGTCAGGACTCGGGCTTAAAAACTTATAGTAGACCATATACTTCAAAAGCTGAGTTCTTTTAGTTGGTGCTGAATCCTTGTCTTGCTGAATTTAATTTTGAAATCAGAAAATCCTACTAGGTTATAAGTTTATGCTCAATTTCAGATTCACAAAATCCATACTTTTTCTTATTTTCATCATTTTTTTGGGTGTTCTATAGTATAAATTTCCTGCTACCATACTGCTATTAGTAAAACCTCCATGAATCACTTGATTTCTAGAAAGGATAAAACTATTATGGGATAGCATGTTATTTAACGTTTCTTGAGACTCAGGAGTTTATCGGGCTTTAATACAATTGGTTGTCTTCATCATTAGTTGTTTACTGATCAAGAGAATTTCATCTGAATGTTGTTGTTTTGCTTTATAAATTGAATTTCAGGGACAACTAAGACAAAGAACCTGGAAAACAACATTGGCTCTTTTCTGGTGAAACTTACGAAAGAGGATCTAAAAGAAATTTCAGATGCTGTACCCATAGACGAGGTTGCAGGTGACAGAGTTTCTGAAAACATGAAGAGTACAACATGGATATACGCAAACACACCTCCGAAGGCAAGCAAGGTCTGAAGTTAAAACAGTTATTGATGCAACCATATCTTTCTTTTGGATGTAATTTTTCATGAATAAGAGGGGAAAATGAAAACAATTTTGGTTTTAACTTGTTTTATTAATGTTTTGGGCATCTGTTCTTCCATATAATCATTTTCAATAAAGAATGAAAGCCCTAGATTCATTTTGAGGGTAAAATTGAGTGAAACTTAATTTATTGACTTCTGGCTCTAGGCACAAGATAGCTTGATCCTTACATTTGGGAATCTCTTCCTCTGGCAATGTCACCATCACTGTTCGATTAAGTCCCTCTGCTGAAGGCATCACTTGTATAAGAATAATGATATGCATATTTATTTTTTAGTATACACATAATGAATCATCATATGATGGAGTGTTATTGTATTTTTCATTCGAAATTATTTAATTATTTAATAATAAAAATAAGTATATACTTATTTATATACTCAAAATTAGATACGTATAATTTTATTACTAGTATTAAGCCTTCGGCTTCCGCATTCCCACTTTGCAGGATACATGCACAGGCTTCAACCGCTAACACAGCTGAGTTCAGGACCATACATCGTAAATGGCGTGCATACTTACCTCCCTCCTGTGATTCAAGCCAAAGTAAGGCTGACCAAAGGTCTTCTACCTTAAGTCCTGACTCGTGGCAATGCACCAACTCTGCCGTGCGTCCAAAGTAGCCGCATTCCATTCCAAACGCAAAAGAAAGACCGATTATTTGATACAATCTTCACGTCTTTTAAACATTAGCTGTTCTGGGCAGTGGTGTTTTTCCTTGTTCATTTAAGCCTAATAATGTTCTTATATTCCCTGAGCTTTGACATAATATCAAATGACCAAAAAAGTCTTGAGCCATATAATCAGAGAAAACATAAGTTAGAACTTAGGGGTGTCAATTTGGTTTCAGAAACAAGTGGGTCTAAAGGGAAAACCTCGAACCTTAGAGGTTTGAATGAATCGCCCCAACTACCACCGAAGGACCCAAAGAGACCTTTCTCACACCTACCAGCTTCACCTTCTCACACCATCAAACTTACCAATTAGCAAACCATTTTATTACTTCAGGTCGAACTTGTCATCAACTTCGAAGCGTTCAAAAACAGAGAAGAAAGGTAGCTGCAGCTTAGAAGATGGCAGAAGACAAAACTAGCGTCCAAATTCCAAAAGTCAAACTGGGCACCCAAGGACTTGAGGTAAAGAACTACACATATCACTTCTTTCAAAAACCATTTCACTTGTGGGATATATTTGAATACTGGTTAAGAAATGAAGTTTCTTATTCATCAATAGTTCTGTGAATCCAGTGTTATTTTCAGCGAATGTGCAAAGAATGAAAGTTTTCCCTCTCGATTTTCTCTTTGCAATCAATCGATTGGGATTCAGTTTTGATATGGAGTTTTAAAGAGCTATGAGCTCCTATAATATTGTTTATTGATATCTGCAGGCTGATTTAAGTGGCATCATTGGAAGTGATGTGATTAAATGTTGTGTAATTAGAACAAAGTGTAGCCATTTCAGCCCATTCCATGTCACAATGTGCTTGGTTTGTTTGCCTTACAGGTCTCAAAGTTAGGCTTTGGATGTATGGGCCTGACTGGCATTTACAATGCTCCACTCTCAGAAGAGGATGGCATTTCAATAATAAAGGAGGCCTTCAATAAGGGGATCACCTTCTTTGATACAGCTGATGTATATGGAGCCCATTCTAACGAAGTTATGGTTGGCAAGGTTCAATTTCTTTCCTTGCGAATTTATTGACGATGTCATTTGTAATAGCTTCTTTCAGATATTTTTGCTCCTACTGGTTAATATATTAAAAAAGTAGAATCTCAGAGAAATAATTTTGCTATGGTGCATTTTATATGTTTCACTGGAAGGAACCGATTGAAGATACTCTTAAGATGAAATTCTTTTTCTCTTTCTGGATGTTAGTGAAAAAGGTTCAATTTTCAGGCCTTGAAGCAGTTGCCAAGAGAAAAAATTCAGCTAGCCACAAAGTGCGGCATTGCAGGAATGACACCTGCTGGCATGATTGTGAAAGGCACCCCTGAGTATGTGCGTTCATGTTGTGAGGCTAGTCTGAAGCGCCTTGGTGTGGAATACATTGATCTGTATTATCAACACAGAATAGACACAACAATTCCTATAGAGGAAACTGTGAGTGATATTTGTCATCTTTCAGCTATACCTCATCAATCTTGAACCTTTGTTATTAATTACAATATTGAAATTATTTGAAACCTTATTATTCCGTTTCAATGATGGTGGCATCTAATTGGAAGAATGCGTTACAATCTACTTCTCTTTTTCCTTGATCATAGATTGGTGAGCTTAAGAAGCTGGTGGAGGAGGGAAAAATCAAGTACATTGGCTTATCTGAGGCCAGCCCAGACACAATTAGAAGGGCCCATGCAGTTCATCCCATCACAGCTTTACAGATGGAATATTCACTTTGGACTCGTGATATTGAGGAAGAGATAATTCCACTTTGCAGGTTCGTTTCAATTGCTTTGTAACCATCCTCGGTAGTATCTCTTCTTTTAAAAACCTTAGAATGGTGTAACATATTGGTCCGTTCCCATTTAGAAATTTGTGTTTTTTTGTTTAATTTTTGAAAACATGAGAAGTAAATATGCTGTATAAAGTTTCTTCTTTGTATTAATTTTTTACAGCAAAAGGTTTAGTTTGGTGGCTGACAAGCCTTAAGTGGGGCTGGCTGTAAATCATGCATATTCTAATATGTTGTTTAGAAATATGAGGCTCAAGTCTTGATGAATTTAAGAATGCAGGGAGCTTGGCATTGGAATTGTCCCATACAGTCCTCTTGGTCGTGGGTTTTTTGGTGGCAGAGCTGTTGTTGAAAGCTTACCTGCAAATAGCTTATTGGTATGTTTTTCATCAATATTTATCCTCTGGATTTGTTTCATTGGAAAATGCCTGCATGAAAATTCTCAGGAAACAACGCTACTTCAGCTTCACCTAGATTAAATGTTCTACATATCCTAAATAAAAGTTTTGAAAAGTTTCCAAGTAGCTGCTATTAGCTTCAAAATTATAGGTGTGTCATCAATCATGTAAATTAATTTTTTTCTCCTCAGAATAAAGTTCCCTATAATGGAAAAAGAGTTTTCATTGAAAACAAAAGAATCCTTTATGAATATTTAGAACCATATTTAAAATTATTAGCAAATCAAAAGTTATCCCTTTTTCCTCAGAAAAAATTATTTGAGTTGATGACTATTAGTTGTTTGCTTCCTAAGGCCTCACATCCTAGGTACAAGGGAGATAACTTGGAAAAGAACAAGAACATTTATTCTCGCATAGAAAACCTTTCTGAAAAGCATAAATGCACTCCTGCTCAACTAGCTCTGGGATGGGTCTTGGAACAAGGAGATAATGTTGTTCCTATTCCTGGTGAGTAGCTTTTTTTCTAATGAGTATCTGTGGACAGTAAATATAGGAAAACCACTGTAAATATGTTGTGAAGGTTCTATTACAATGAAATGTTGCCAATCCAGTGTAGATTTTCGAAGCCACTAATAGAAAAAATGTATGGGAAAAATTGTTCCAGGTTTTCGCTGTTATTCATTTTAGAACTATCTATAATTCCTTAAAATGCTACTCCAATTAAAAAGTCCATATGGAGTATGTAGTTGTGGTACATGGAAGAATTCATTGACCATATGTTTAGCCGAAGGAAAGATCCAGTAAAAGCTGGCCATACACTCATATGCCAACTACAGGACATCTCATGTAACAGAACTTTTATCTCTCTTTGAAGTGTTCCTCAGGACATACAAGAGGACCATATGTAAATTTCATTGAATATGACAAAATCTGATTGGCATAGGGAAATTCATTATGCTAAACCCCCCGCCTTTGGACATGATAGTGCATGCAACAGCTCTGCGATTTTTGATTTCATTTATCGGTTGAGAGAACTCCCACTTTTTGCACTTCTGCTTAGCCTTTTGATAATTACAATGTTGGATTAGTGCTTCATTAGGTTGTAATATCAATCACAGTTTCTTTCAAATTAGGAGTTTGTCAGCCTTTGATACAACTAGTTTTGTCTTCAATAGTCTTCATTATTAGTTGCTTTCTGATTAAGAGAATATCATCTGAATGTTGCTGATTTGCGTTTTAAATTGAATTTCAGGGACAACTAAGATTAAGAACCTGGAAAACAACATTGGCTCTTTTCTGGTAAAACTTACAAAAGAGGATCTAAAAGAAATTTCAGATGCTGTACCCATAGACGAGGTTGCAGGTGACCGAGTTTATGAAAGCATGGAGAGCGCATCATGGATATATGCAAATACACCTCCGAAGGCAAGCACGGTCTGAAGTTAAAACATTTATTGATGCAACTTATCTTTCTTTTGGATGTGATATTTGATGAATAAAAGGGTCACTGTTCTTGTTTTATTAATGTTTTGGACAACTTTTCTTCCATTTAATCATTTTCAATAAAGAATGAAAACCAGAGATTCATTTTGAGGCTACAATTGAGTGAAGCTTAATTTATTTATATTGCGGAAGGTTGAAACTAACCTTCTCTTTGTTTTCACACGCTGAAAGCAAATAGTCTTATAGATTTCCACAAAAGAGGACTTCTGGCTCTAGGCACAAGATAGCTTGATCCTTACATAACTTGGAAATCTCTTCCTCTGGCAATGTCACCATCACTGTTTGTGCAAATCCTTCTGCCGAAGGCATCACTAGTATCAACCCTTCACCTTCCACATTCCCCACATGACAGGATACATGCACAGGCTTCCCACTGTCAAATATCTGTAAGCACATCACAGATTGATCTTCAACAATCATGTGTTCCATGCTAACACAGGTGAGTTCAGGGCCATACATAGAAAATGGCACCGCATACTTACCTCCTTCCTTTGTGATTTGGCTGCCAAGTAATTGGTAGTTTTGGTTTTAGTGTTTGTAGGCGGAGGTTTTGGTGTAGGTGGGCGGAAGGTGGGCAGATAGGCAATGGGTTGACGGCAGTTGGCCTCCGACCATGCTTTTGAGAGGAGGACAAGGCTGGTTGGGTCTGCATGCATATGGGTGCAGCTTAGTCCAATGGCTAAACCTCCTTCAAAATCATTAATCTGCAAATTGATTGTAAACTCATGTTAATAGAAAAAATAGTTGTTTGAAAAGATGACAATGCCTAAATATTTTTCACCATGTTAATATTAATTTTAGATTAATAGCTTAAAAAATAAAATTAAAACAGTGATTGACAATTTAGCCAAGTGTGTTCTCGTCCATATCATACCTTAAGACAACTAACTCCAACTAAATCTCATCTATCTTGGTATGGTTAATTCATAGTATAGGTAATTCATAATCACACCCTTAATTATACAATTCTAACTTGCATTAGAATTATCCAATATGGTTTGAATCACTTAAAGATGAGGTTATTGAGTTAGATTTGGTCAGATCACACCATCTCAAGTGTGATTTTGACCAAATTGCACCATCTTATGTGTGATATTTGAATAACCGTATTTCAACAACTTAAATAACGTCAGATAAGATTTTTTAAAATGAAAATAGAGATGTAAGTGATAAATTTCAAAATTTATGGAAAAAAAATTTTTTGATTGTTTTGGGAGGTGCATTTATACTATTTTTGGTCATTAACATGAATACAAGAAACTTAACGATGTGTGGATAGAGAGAACTAATTATTTAAAGTTTAAAGGCATAAAATGTCATTAAAACAAATTTTTAATGGGAAAAGTCAAGAGTTCACAAACGATATAGTAGTTCTAGAAAAGTCAAGATTTCATAAATATGACAGAGGTTCGAACTCAAATCTTCTCTAGAAAAGTTTTAATATTTTACGAGTTTTACTAACCCTTGGAATCATCAGTCAAATAAACTTATGTTGCAACAATACAAATACATGAATTTATATGCAGTGAATATTTTTAAGAGCAATGTTATATATACCAAGTTATCAAGTTTTTCTTTATGTTAAATAAAATTGACTTCTATCGTAGTCTGTTATGATTCATCATGGATGATGAGATTGATCTTTAATCACAAACTAATATATAATTAGATGTACCAAACTTACGTGTGTATTGAATTGGATTAAAGAGACATTTTATAAGATACACTTTCATGACGGTTCCAATAATATAGAGGTAACCCAAATTGTCTTTTCCTGTTGGCCGATCACTCAACAACTTTTAGTTGTTACACCTGGGATGTGTCAATATGTAACTCGACTATAGATTCTATGAGACAAACCATAGAAAATTAAGTACGAAAATGTTTGCTTTATTAATTCATGTTTGCATGCCTACTATTATGTGGTTCTTGTTGCTCGCTGGTGAAGTCAACGAAAGTCGTCGCCATCCCCTGGTTCTTTCTAAGTTGGCTTCCAACGTGAAATTAAACGAGTATTGGGTGGAATAAAAAGGACAACGGTAGCTATCACGAACAGCTGGTTCATATTCTTTTTCATCTGCTTTTTCCATCGTCTCTTTTGGTCCATTCATCCTGTCGCTATGAAGCAGCCAGGTACTTTCTCAGGCTGACAACTTTGGCCAATATCTTGTATAATGGTAACCCAAATCCTCTTATATGTTATCCGAATTTAGGAAACGCGGATTCAAAATATGAATTTTTAAGAAGACTTGAGGCAATAATAGAGGGAAGACCTGTGTCAATAATGCAAATTCAAACATCTTAGTAAGGTTTAAAGGCAGAATTATTATTTAAATTTTTTTTTTTTTTTTTCAAGACAAATTTGTGCATCGACTGAATAAACATTTTATTTTTTTTAAATCAATTTGTATATCGATCAAAACACAAATTTACTAAATAGATTTGTTTCATTTTGACATCAAATAATCATTGGTTTATTTTTCGATTGTTTGATAATTTGTCATTGTTAAGTAGAGAGAGGAACTTTGGTATGGAGGTTAACTGACTTCAGTCACCGATCACCAGAGAAACAATAATAAGGAAAAACAATAAACTCTAAAGAAAAATATTCATTTTTTTAATTTTTGAAGAAGGGAATTATTAGATTTTTTAAATTTAAAAGAAAAAAATATAATAAAACTTTAATTTTTTAAAATTTTTATTAAATGATAATTTTATTTATAATTTTAAATAAGATTTTTAATCAAAATTGATTTATAGATAAATATTTACAGAATAAACTTCAAAATTACACCAATAGTCTAACTTAATGAAATTATTTGGTTGGAAAAAAAGGAGGAGTTCAAAATATTTAGGCCAAAAGTAGGGCTGGACTCGAGCTCGAGCTTAGCTCAGCTCGGCTCGGTTCGGTTCGAGCCCGAAACAAGCCGAGCTCTGCTCGGCTCGATCGAGCTCGAGCTGGCTTAGTAGATTTTTTTTTTAAATTTTTTATGTAAAACGATGTCGTTTTGATCCATATATATACACAAAACGATGTCGTTTTGATATGAAAAATGAGCCGAGTCAAGCTGTAAACGAGCCAAAAACGAGCCGAACCTGAGCCAAGCCGAGTTCGGCTCGAGTCGAGCTCAAGCCAGCCATAGGCTCGGCTCGGTTCGAATCCAGCCCTAGCCAAAAGAGTTATCCCCACCCAAGGTTTGATGCATTGTCAACTCTCACACTCAACTTTTTGAAAAATCCAAAATCCCATCTATAAACCGTTAATGTTAACAGATTCTGTAAGTGAAAAGGGCATTAAAGTAATTGTGCATCACCGGTTTAAAACGTTACGAACAAATATAAAATTTGTTTATTTAAACGTATTTTACCACGAAGTTGATGCAGGGGCGGCGGGAATTCAGAAGAATTTTTCACGCTTTCTACCGCTGCGACGACCTGTGGTAATTTTATTTTTTAATTCCACTATTTTGGCGCTGGCCGTGTGCTTGGGGGGAAAAGCGGAACGTCGGCATATAAAGAGAAATTGAAATTTTTAGCACTTTTTTATTCCGTGTATATAAAATTGTCACATATCCTAAAGCTTTCACAAATATACCATAATAGTACTCACCTTCCCCAAAATACCCCTCTTTAATATTTCATGCACAAATTCTCTCTCTTCTTCTCTGCAACTTTTTTCTCTCTTCTTCCTCTTCTTCCAAAGTGATGAAGGAATCACTCTCTCCTCTTCCTCATCTTCAAAAACAAAAGTAGGAAAGAAAATACTAAAATTTTCAGATTAAGAATTCTCCAAAGTAAGGATTTAAAAAAAAAATAGCAACCTAAAAATAAACTCAAGCACATCCATTTTATACCATGAAAGAAATGACTATGGGAGAAGATCATTTTGTATGTTTTAATTGGAAAAAAAAATTAACATTTAAAGATTAAATATAAAAAAAAAAAATTTACGTTAACGAAAAAAAAAAAAAGGTTAAGGTTGCTGGGTTTCCAGGGGTTGGCATAACGCCAACCCCTGGAGATATATACATATAAGGGTTGGCTATATGTATATATATTATTAAATTAAATTATTAAATTAATATTATCAAATAATATTATTATATTAATATAATATATAATATATTAATATTATATATTATAATTAATATTATAATATAATATATATATATATTATATTATTAATAATTATATATTATAATATTATATATTATATATATTAATATTATATATTATAATATAATATTATAATATATTATTTTATGATAATAGTATATTAATATTAAAATATATTATTATAATATTAAAGATATTATAGTATTAATAATTATATATTATAATATATAATATTATATATATAATATAATATATATATTATTATATTTTTTTTTGCCAGGGTTGGCGGAATCGCCAACCCTTGGCGTACGCCAAAGGTTGGCGATTCCGCCAATCCATGACTTATATATATATATATATATATATATATATATATATATATATATATATATATATAAAATTATATTATATATTAATATATAATATACTATATTTAATATATTATAATATATAATTATAATTATATAATATTATAATATTATATATATTATATTATTAATAATTATATATTATAATATTATATATTATATATATTAATATAATATATATAATATTATATTGTTGCCAGGGTTGGCGGAATCGCCAACCCTTGGCGTACGCCAAGGATTGGCTATTCCGCCAACCCATGATTTTTATATATATATAATTATTTAATTATATATATATAAGTATATTATATATTAATATATAATATATTATATTATATAATATATTATAATATAGTATAAAATATTATAATATAATATAAAAATATTATATTATATAATATATTATATTATACAATATATTATATAATATATTATAATTATAATATATTATATTAATATAATAATATTATTTGATAATATTAATATTAATATAATAATATAATTTAATAATATATACACATATAGCCAACCCTTAAATGTATATATCCCCACGCTAACCCCTGGAAACCCAGCAACTTTAACCTTTTTTTTTTTTTTCGTTAACGTAAAAATTTTTTTTTATATTTAATCCTTAAATGTTAATTTTTTTTTCCAATTAAAACATACTAAATGATCTTCTCCCATGGTCATTTCTTTCATGGTATAAAATGGATGTGCTTGAGTTTTTTTTTAGGTTGCTCTTTTTTTTTTTAAATCCTTACTTTGGAGAATTCTTAATCAGAAAATTTTAGTATTTTCTTTCCTATTTTTGTTTTTATTATAATCTGAAAATATTATTATTATATTAATATTATAATTATAATATATAATAATAAATAATAATATTATAATAATATTATAATAATATTATTATAATTATATTATAATAATATTATTATAATATAATAAATAAATATTAAATATAATATTATAATTAATGTAATATAATATATATATATATAAAAAATATTTAATAAGGTTGGCGGAATCGCCAACCTTTACTATTATATATATAATATATAAAATATATTATATTATATAAAATATTATATTATATTATACTATATATATAATATTATATTATATATTATAATATAATATAATATAATATATATTATAATATATAATATTAATATATTATATATTATATTAATATAATAATATTATTTGATAATATTAATATTAATATAATAATATAATTTAATAATATATATACATATAGCCAACCCTTATATGTATATATCTCCAGGGGTTGGCATTACGCCAACCCCTGGAAATCCAACAACCTTAACCTTTTTTTTTTTATATTTAATCCTTAAATGTTTATTTTTTTTTCGAATTAAAACATACTAAATGATCTTCTCTCATGGTCATTTCTTTCATGGTATAAAATGGATGTGGTTGAGTTTTTTTTTAGGTTGCTCTTTTTTTTTTTAAATCCTTACTTTGGAGAATTCTTAATCTGAAAATTTTAGTATTTTCTTTCCTGCTTTTGTTTTTATTATAATCTAAAAATATTATTATTATATTAATATTATAATAATAATATTATAATAATATGATAAATAAATGTTAAATATATTATATTATATATTAATATATAATATAATTATAATTATATTATAATATATTATAATTAACGTAATATAATATATATTATAATAAATATATATATATATATTAATTATAATATATATAATATTTAATAAGGTTGGCGATTCCGCCAACCTTTACTATTATATATATAATATATAAAATATATATTATAATATATTTAATATAAAATATTATATAATATAATATATTATATTATAATATAATATAATATATATTATATTATATATTATAATATAATATAATATAATATATATTATAATATTAATTATAATATATTATATTAATATATTATATATTATATTAATATAATAATATTATTTGATAATATTAATATTAATATAATAATATAATTTAATAATATATATACATATAGCCAACCCTTATATGTATATATCTCCAGGGGTTGACATTACGCCAACCCCTGGAAACCCAACAACCTTTACCTTTTTTTTTTTATATTTAATCCTTAAATGTTTATTTTTTTTTCGAATTAAAACATACTAAATGATCTTCTCCCATGGTCATTTCTTTCATGGTATAAAATGGATGTGGTTGAGTTTTTTTTTAGGTTGTTCTTTTTTTTTTAAATCCTTACTTTGGAGAATTCTTAATCTGAAAATTTTAGTATTTTCTTTCCTGCTTTTGTTTTTATTATAATATGAAAATATTATTATTATATTAATATTATAATTATAATATTATAATAATATGATAAATAAATGTTAAATATATTATATTATATATTAATATATAATATAATTATAATTATATTATAATATATTATAATTAACGTAATATAATATATATTATAATAAATATATATATATATATATATTAATTATAATATATATAATATTTAATAAGGTTGGCGATTCCGCCAACCTTTACTATTATATATATAATATATAAAATATATATTATAATATATTTAATATAAAATATTATATAATATAATATATTATATTATAATATAATATAATATATATTATATTATATATTATAATATAATATAATATATATTATATTATAATATTAATTATAATATATTATATTAATATATTATATATTATATTAATATAATAATATTATTTGATAATATTAATATTAATATAATAATATAATTTAATAATATATATACATATAGCCAACCCTTATATGTATATATCTCTAGGGGTTGGCGTTACGCCAACCCCTAGAAACCCAGCAACCTTAACCTTTTTTTTTTTTTTCCGTTAATGTAAAATTTTTTTTTTTATATTTAATCCTTAAATGTTAATTTTTTTTTCCAATTAAAACATACTAAATGATCTTCTCCCATGGTAATTTCTTTCATGGTATAAAATGGATGTGCTTGAGTTTTTTTTTAGGTAGCTTTTTTTTTTTTTAAATCCTTACTTTGGAGAATTCTTAATCTGAAAATTTTAGTATTTTCTTTCCTGTTTTTGTTTTTATTATAATCTGAAAATATTATTATTATATTAATATTATAATTATAATATATAATAATAAATAATATTATTATAATTATATTATAATAATATTATTATAATATAATAAATAAATATTAAATATAATATATTATAATTAATGTAATATAATATATATATATATATAAAATATTTAATAAGGTTGGCGGAATCGCCAACCTTTACTATTATATATATAATATATAAAATATATTATATTATATAAAATATTATATTATATTATATAAAATATTATATAATATATTATAATATATTATATTATATTATACTATATATATAATATTATATTATATATTATAATATAATATAATATAATATATATTATAATATTAATTATAATATATAATATTAATATATTATATATTATATTAATATAATAATATTATTTGATAATATTAATATTAATATAATAATATAATTTAATAATATATATACATATAGCCAACCCTTATATGTATATATCTCCAGGGGTTGGCATTACGCCAACCCCTGGAAACCCAACAACCTTTACCTTTTTTTTTTTATATTTAATCCTTAAATGTTTATTTTTTTTTCGAATTAAAACATACTAAATGATCTTCTCCCATGATCATTTCTTTCATGGTATAAAATGGATGTGGTTGAGTTTTTTTTTAGGTTGCTCTTTTTTTTTTAAATCCTTACTTTGGAGAATTCTTAATCTGAAAATTTTAGTATTTTCTTTCCTGCTTTTGTTTTTATTATAATCTGAAAATATTATTATTATATTAATATTATAATTATAATATATAATAATAAATAATATTATTATAATATTATTATAATAATATTATTTATTATTATATATTATAATTAACGTAATATAATATATATTATAATAAAATATATATATATATATATTAATTATAATATATATATAATATTTAATAAGGTTGGCGATTCCGCCAACCTTTACTATTATATATATAATATATAAAATATATATTATAATATATTTAATATAAAATATAATATAATATAATATATTATATTATAATATTAATTATAATATATTATATTAATATATTATATATTATATTAATATAATAATATTATTTGATAATATTAATATTAATATAATAATATAATTTAATAATATATATACATATAGCCAACCCTTATATGTATATATCTCTAAGGGTTGGCGTTACGCCAACCCCTAGAAACCCAGCAACGTTAACCTTTTTTTTTTTTTTCTGTTAATGTAAAATTTTTTTTTTTATATTTAATCCTTAAATGTTAATTTTTTTTTCTAATTAAAACATACTAAATGATCTTCTTCCATGGTCATTTCTTTCATGGTATAAAATGGATGTGCTTGAGTTTTTTTTTAAGTTGTTTTTTTTTTTTTAAATCCTTACTTTGGGGAATTCTTAATATGAAATTTTAGTATTTTCTTTCCTACTTTTGTTTTTGAAGATGAGGAAGAAGAGAGAGTGATTCCTTCATCACTTTGGAAGAAGAGGAAGAAGAAAAAAAAAAGTTGCAGAGAAGAAGAGAGAGAATTTGTGCATGAAATATTGAAGAGTGGTATTTTGGGGAAGGTGAGTACTGTTGTGGTATATTTGTGAAAGCTTTAGGATAGGTGGCAATTTTGTATATATGTGGAATAAAAAAGTGCTAAAAATTTCAATTTCCCGCATATAAATGCACCATCATCATCTAAATCGACGGTTCCTATTTTTTGTAAAGGATCAAAGGCTATGGATTATTTTACATCAAATTAGCCAATAGCATTGCACCACATGAAGGGTTTTTGGTCATTTAGTGCACAGCATGAAAAAGATCTGCAATGAATTTTATTTTTTATTCAACTGTTAACGAATGATTTCACAGCGCAACCATACGTTTAGCCGAAGGGAAGATCCAGTAAAAGCTGCCCATACACTCATGTGCCAACTACAGGACATCTCACGTAACAGTCACTCTCTTTGAAGTGTTCTTCAGAGCATATTAGAGGACCATATGTAAATTTCGTTGAATATGACAAAATTTGATTATAGTACATGTAACAGCTCTGTGATTTTCAATGTCGTTTTATTAATGTTTTGGACAACTTTTCTTCCATTTAATCATTTTCAATGAAGAATGAAAACCAGAGATTCATCTTGAGGCTGCAATTGAGTGAAGCTTAATTTATTTATATTGCAGAAGGTTGAAACTAACCTTCTCTTGCATTCACAAGCTGAAAGCGAATAGTCTTATGGTTTTCCACAAAAGAGGACTTCTGGCTCTAGGCACAAGATAGCTTGATCCTTACATAACTTGGAAATCTCTTCCTCTGGCAATGTCACCATCACTGTTCGTGCAAATCCTTCTGCCGAAGGCATCACTAGTATCAACCCTTCGCCTTCCACATTCCCCACATGACAGGATACATGCACAGGCTTCCCACTGTCAAATATCTGTGAGTACATCAAAGATTGATCTTCAACAATCATGTGTTCCATGCTAACACAGGTGAGTTCAGGGCCATACATAGAAAATGGCACTGCATACTTACCTCCTTCCTTCTGTGATTCAAGCCAATGCAAAGCCGACCAAAACTCTTCCTCTTTCAGTCCTGACACATGGCAATGCACCAACTCTGCCATGCTTCCTATGTCCCCACATTCCATTTCTTGTGCACTTACTGACACAACTGAAAAATGCAAAGCATTGCCAAAGTACCCATAAGGAAGTGGTTCTTGCAGTAGCCTTCTGAAGTCTACACAGACTGAGAGGGAATGTGTAGGATCATTTTTAGGACCCTTCAAGTGCACAACCCGCGTCCAAAATAAAGCTGCTAGCAGATCAAATGGGGTGGCATCTGGACACTTGCCGTGGTTTCTTGATAAGTATTGCTTGATGGCAGAATCAGAAAACCTGAAAGTGGCTGTAGCCATTTTCAGTGATGGGGAATGTGTCTTGGATTTGGCTGCCAAGTAACTGGTAGTTTTGGTTTTAGTGTTTGTAGGCGGAGGTTTTGGGTTAGGTAGGCGAAAGGTGGGCAGATAGGCAATGGGTTGACGGCAGTTGGCCTCCGACCATGCTTTTGAGAGGAGGATAAGGCTGGTTGGGTCTGCATGCATATGGGTGCAGCTTAGTCCAATGGCTAAACCTCCTCCTTCAAAATCATTAATCTGCAAATTGATTGTAAACTCATGTTAATAGAAAAAATAGTTGTTTGAAAAGATGACAATGCCTAAATATTTTTCACCATGTTAATATTAATTTTAGATTAGATTAATAGCTTAAAAAATAAAATTAAAAAAGTGACTGACAATTTAGTCAAGCGTGTTCTCATCCATATAATACTTTAAGACAATGAACTTCAACTAGATCTCACCTATCTTGGGGTTCATTCATATTCGCATTCTTAATTATGTAGTTCTAACTTACATTAGAATTATCCAATATGGCTTGAATCACATAAAAATGATATTATTAAGTTAGATTTGGTCAGATTACACTATCTTAGGTGTGATTTTGATTAAATCGTATTATCTTAAGTGTGATCTCTAAATAACTCTATTTCAATAACTTTAAATAAGGTTAATTCAATTTTTTTTTTAAAGTGAAAATAGAAATATAAATGATAAATTTCAAAATTCAAAAAAAAAAAAAGATTGTTTTGGGAGGTGCATTTATATTATTTTTGGTCATTAACATGAATACAAGAACCTTAATGATATGTGGATAGAGAAAACTAACTATTTAAAGTTTAAAGACATAAAATGTCACTATAACAAATTTTTAATGGAAAAAGTTAAGAGTTTAAAATGGCATAAAGGTTAAAAAAAAGTTAAAATTTCATAAACTGGACAGAGGTTTGAACCCAAACTTTCTCTAAAAGAATTTTGATATTTTACCAATTTTGCTAACCTTTAGGATCATCAATCAAATAAAATTATGTTGTAATAATACTAATACATGAATCTATATATAATGAATATTTTTAAAAGTAATGTTATATATATATATATATATATATATATATATATATATATATATAAAATTGAATATATAATTAATGTGTTATTGTAAGTTATTTTATTATTAATTTAAAATTATTTAATCATATAATATATCAAATATGTATTTAATTATTTGAATACTCGAAAATGTGCATATATAGATTTATTATATTTTTAATATTAATGAATGAATTTAGGTGTACAAAAACAATAAGCTATGTCTCACATCAATCAAATTTTACATATTAATTTGAACAAGGTTCTTATACCACATTTTCCACAAGGAAAATAAAACCCGGTCCAATTAGAAATGGAATACCTGAACCCGGAAAGGGGACCACGTACTGGGAGACTCAGGCATATCCTCCCACACCGATAGATCTCTTTCTTCCAACCCATCAGCAGATCTCAGCCATTCATTAAGTGTGACATCAACTCTAGCCCTTAAAATCCGAACACCCGCATCATTACACTTAACCTCCCAATTGCCCGCCTCATCTCGGTTCAACCGACCCGTAACAAGCGGATAGAGCGACAGAACCTCCGATAAAGACTCCCTCAGGGGGTCCACGTCAAACGACCCAAATGGGCTTTTCTCATAGTAGAAGATGACGTGGACGGTGTGGCGACCCATGGCGTGGCCCAACTGGGTTATCGGGCAAGTCTTGAAAGACCCGAAGGGCCTGCTGGACACTGACGTTAAAATAGAGTGGACATTGACCCGACTCCGCCGGCCGTCCATTTCTGAAAGGAAGATATATAAAACTATATGTAGAAGTAGAAGAGGATAGCTTGAATTATATAGAGGAGTTTGGGCGGTGGTGGGTGGCAACTGGGGAATTAAAGAGGGGGCAATGGAGTTTGTTGAGGTTAATTAATGGCGGGCTGGCTGCATGTAGAAGATGAGAAGAATACTCCATATGATTTGAAATTACAGATAAATAATAAGACATTTCAATAATGTTAATAATAATCTATGTAAGTTACTATAATCATTAATATGGTGTCTTGTTGATAGTTGAAAAGCCTTAAATGCAAGATTGGGAGTCAGGATTCTAGCAGTTTCTAAATTTAGGTGATATGGCATTTAATAGTAGGACTGATGGGAAATGTGCTGCCATACAACAGCCAGCTGACTGCATAACGCCTGCCCTCAATCTCCTAACCAAGCCCTTTCTACGGGTAACATTGTGTACTATTGTATCCCGGTAGATTTGAGTGACAGTGAAAATAGTGCAGTTGATAGTAAGATGACATAAGTACACAAACGGGAAATTTTATGACAAGCGGACAGTCATACTTGCTTCATATCATACCTATATCCCCCCATTACCCTCAAATTTTAGTGCATTCTTGAAATTATATTTGTAAGGATTAAAAAATTAAAAATCTTACTCATGACCAAAATTTTTATTAAAAGAGGTATGAATGAAATTTTTAATTCATTAATAATATTAAAAAATATAAAATTTATTATATTTTTCTTTACAATTTTAAAAATTAATAAATTCGTCTCGTCTAAAATTTTTTAACTTTCAAAAGTAATATTTTTTTTTTTCAAAAACCTAGGATTTATTTTCCAATGACTTTTCGATCAACAGAGAAAGTGCTTTAACCCATCATCTCGTCGGTCACCCTTCATCTCTCCTAAGCTTTCAGATGAAGTACCAAAGACTCATCTTCTTCGACTCCATCGATTCTTTTGGAATCGATAAAGATATTCATTTTTGTTGCTTCTTCTTATGCTAGAGAGTGAAGATTTGATGACTGATAAGATAATGGGTTGAAGCGTTGTTATCGATTGCTAAAGTTGGTGGTCAAAGAATGTTTGAAAAATAATCTCTAGGTTGGGAGGAGGAAGGGGGGGGGGGGGGGGGGCGCCATGGGACAATGTCAATGAATGAAACTTTTAGTTTTTTTAAATCTTATGAATATAAATAAAAATATACTAAATCTTGAGGGGTGGGACTATCAAGTTTTTGTTTTAATTAAATAAAATTGACTTCAATCTTAGCCTGTCATGATTTATTTTATTGATGAAATTGATACTTAGTTACAAACCGATATACAATCATATCTATCAATCTCACGTGTGAAATGGAATAAGGAAACATACTTTATAGGCCAAACGACTATTTCCCACCCAAGGTTTGATGATTTCTCAAGTTTCCACCCTTTAACTATGGAAATATCAAACACCCACCCATAACCGGTTAGATTTAACAAAACCCTAACGGTGGTAAATTTAATCTCATTTTCCCCCCTAAAAGTTTAAAAACTAATATTTTTTCCCTAAGCTAAGTTTGAAAATATCTCATTCCCCCCCCCCCAAGGGTTTGAAAATATCGTATTTTCCCCCTAGGGTTTATCTCTCCGGCGCCATCACCGACTGTCTTCCCCTCCTGACGGTTTCTCTTCCACCGACGGCCTCTCTAAACTCTTGCACTACTCATCCGACGCAGAGATAAGTCGTCTGAGAAGACGATCGTCTTCCCAAACGACTTATCTAACGACGACGATGGCAGTTGGAAGATGAAGACGAAGTTAAGCCCAATCGCAGTTGGAAGATGAAGACGACGACGACTGGGAAGACGAAGAGCTTCGTCTTCCACGGCTTCTCCGACTCCGATGGGGGGTCCAAATGGGAGGAAAGAGATCGTCGAAAGGAGAGGATGCTTCGGAAGGGGGAGATCGTTGGCAATAGAGCCGGAGATATCGTCGGAGATTTCAAAAAGAAACCCTAGGATGAAACTGCGATTTTTTAAAACTTAGGTTGGGGGAAAGTTTTAGTTTTTAAAGTTTAGGGGGGCAAAATAGATTCTATTTAAGTTTATTTTTAATATTATAGAGAAAATGATGATTTTACCCTTGCCACCGTTAGGGTTTTGTTAAATCTAACCGGTCATGGGTGGGTGTTTGGTGTTTCCATAGTTAAAGGGTGGAAACTTGAGAAAATATCAAACCTTAGGTGGGAAATAGTCATTTGGCCTACTTTATAAGATGCTCTTCCGTGATAGATGGTGATTTGCATTCAATTTTAGTGTTGGACGTATGAGAAGAGGACAACAATACAGATGTTGTTAAAATTGTCTTAACTAGATTTTTTATACCGCCTATTAGGTGCCGACAATACAGACGTAATTCAAATTATTTTTCCTATCCGCTGATGACTTAACAATTTTTTGTTGGGCCAAACGACTATTTCCCACCCAAGGTTTAGCGTTTTCTCAAAAGTCCCCCCTTTAACTATGGAAACACCAAACACCCACCCATGGCCTGTTAGATTTAACCAAACCCTAACGGCTGAAAATTTTATCTCCTTTTGCCCCCCTAAACTTTAAAAACTGAAATTTTCCCCCCGCCTAAGTTTTAAAAAATGACAGTTTCACCCTAGGGTTTGGTTTTGAAATCTTCGGCGACCTCTCCGGCTCCGTTGCCGACGGCCGCTCCCTCCGGAAGCAACCTCTCCTTCCGGCGATCTCTTTCCTCCCATTTGGAGGTCCGATCGACGCCCGGAGACGCCGTGGGAGACGAAGACTTCGTCGGGAAGACGAAGTTCTTCGTCTTCCCAGACGAAGCCGACGCTGTCGTCCTCGTCTGGGAAGACGGTCGTCTTCCCAGAGGTCTTCTTCTGGGAAGACGAAGAACTTCGTCTTCCCGACGAAGTCTTCGTCTCTCACGGAGTCTCCAGGCACTGATCGGACCTCCAAATCGGAGGAAAGAGATCGCCGGAAGGAGAGGTTGCTTTCGGAGGGAGCGGCCGTCGGCAACGGGGCCGGAGAGGTCACCGAAATTTCAAAACCAAACCCTAGGGTGAAACTGCTATTTTTTAAAACTTAGGCGGGGGAAAATTTCAGTTTTTAAAGTTTAGGGGGGCAAAATTAGATTCTATTTTAGTTTATTTTTAATATTATAGCTAAAATGACGATTTTACCCCTACCACCGTTAGGGTTTGGTTAAATCTAACTGGCCATGGGTGGGTATTTGGTGTTTCCATAGTTAAAAGGGGGACTTTTGAGAAAACGCTAAACCTTGGGTGGGAAATAGTCGTTTGGCCTTTTTTGTTGCTGCGTGCGGCGTGTGTCATGTAACAATTTTGACGGTAGATTCTATATATATATATTCTTTATTTCATGAATATATAATTATTACTAACACGTGTCAAGTAAATTTTATCATTTTATATTAAATATAAATTTATATTTGCGCGGATTAAATAATTTTTTTGTTTAAGTTAAATTAAAGCCTTAAAAAATAAGGGATTAAACAGTAATTTCAAAGGATAGAACGCTTGTAGAACAGATAAATAAGAAATAAATTATTTTTTATTTATAGAAAAATTACGCAGTTGACCACATAATAAGAAATCAATTATAGAAAAATTTTATAGGGAAATACTCTTTAAATTGTTTAATCTGTTTTTTTTTTCTAAATTATTCAAAAATTTTAAAAAGTCAAGAGGGCTACACCACACCCCCCCCCCCCCCCCCCCCCCCCCCCCCCCCCCCCCCCCCGGCCCTGTCCTAGTGCGTGGTGTCAATGGTCATGCGTGGGCAAATTGGTTACGGGTGCACAAAGCAATGGACAAGATTGGTTGGACACCAGGAAAAAGCAAGCATGAGGACGAAATGGGGTTTGTGTTTGGGTTTTATATCTCTTCCCACAATATATTAAAATTAAAATTTTAATTTATTTAATATAATAATTATAAAATTAATTATTGATTTCTAATTTTACTTATTTTATATAATTAATTTAATTCCAAAAAAATATTAAATTTTTTTGAATAAATCATATTTATGATTTTTTGTGACATAAATTTAATTGATAAAACTGGATTATATATATAATTTTATATATAAATAATAATATATTAATAAAATAATTAATTATTATTTTATTTTTAATTATTTAATTATATAATAATATATTATTATTTATATACTATTATTCTAACTGCAATTTACCACCTCACACAAATTTGTCGGCATCAAAGATAGTACAAAAACAAGTTTGTTAGAATTAAAAATTACACTAACACAAGTCTCTCAACATTGAAAGTTATACCAACAGAAGTTTTAGTCAGCATTAAAATTTATACTTAACTGGACACCACGAAACAAGTCCGGGATCTCTTAAGCACGAAGGCAAAGTAAACGTACAATTCGAGTACGCATATTCTCTCACTCTCTTGAAAGGCGATCACTCCGCGTCAACACACTTTGACAAAAATGGTTGCTCGGAAATTCTCCGTTCGCCACCATGATTCCTCGTTCGACGTCGACTACGACACCGATGACGGCGTCGAAGTCTCTTTCTCTCCCTGTTCCTCTCCCTCTCCCTCTCTCTCTATATTCTCTAAATTATTCTCTAAATTATCATTTCTCTTTCAGGTTTTCAAATTCCAGCTTTTCTCTCTCACTTCTATCCCTCCCGACCAGCTCAAGGTATCATTTTTCCTTTCTTTGGCGTTTTCCTTTTCGTGTTAATGTGGTTTATGTGTGTTGATTGGATGATCAGACTATTACTTTTTTTATTAGATCGTTAGTGATGATGACCGTCAATGGCCTGTATCGGACGACTCTGATCTTCTCTCAATTTGTGATAATCTCAAGTTAGTGTCGATTGAAGAGGAACCGGTTAGCAACAGTGCTGAAAAGCAGGAAGAATTGCTGAAGTCCGATGAGGAATTGGCGCGAATGTTGCAGGTTTTCTTTTGGTTTATCTGTTTGATTGGTTTGAGTAGTTTTCAGGTTCATTCTTAATTTTTCGAAAGTTTTATTTTATTGTTTTTTTTTTTTTTTGGGGTGTTGTAGGCTGAGGAGGAAGCTCTTTTGCTACAGCACTATGTTGTGGTTGATGATGGTGGAGATTTCAAAAATAGGATACGGCCATATATTAGTCAAGTTCTCATGGTAATTTTAATATATTATGACTTCGTTATATATGTACATCATATTTGTAAAATTAATTATAGGTTTCTACTGTAGTGCCAGGTAATTCCAATGTTCTGATAATCTAAAAGTCAAGGACCATTGGAGAGATTCAATGTTCTAGCTTTGGTACCCCCGCAACATAACAACTCCCTTCGCTATAATATTTGTAGTAGTATTGAGTTACCAGAATTTGGACCACTGGATCGCTCCAATGGTTCAGCTGGGGTTGATGGGGTGGAATTGGGCAACATTAACCCCCCAGCAAGTTAACAATTTCCTGAAGTATAAGACTTGTTATAGATGAGTTTATAAGATGAAATGTTGGACTGTAACAATGTACTATGTTGGCTAATATTTTGATGTTACAAGTTGCTAGAAGTTATGGATATAGGCCAGCATTGTAGCCATATTTATAGTTTAATTGCTAAGAAAGATTTTAAAGGGAAGAGAATTAAAGTTTGTAATGTTGACCTTGCTTTGCAGGCTTCAGTGACAATTGTAAGATCTTATTTATTTATTTTTTTTTTACAACTTCAATTTTCTAATGAATTGTTATTTTATTTCATTTTATATAAAAATGAAACAATCCTAGTTTGCTTGGTTTAATATCAAAGAAGAACCTTTTTATTTTTGTTTCCCTTTTTCTCTATGTAGTGCCTGAGAAAAACGGTTATTGTTGTGATGTGAATTATTGGTACATTGATTTATGGTTATTGTAGTATGAGGACCCAATACGGCAAGATGTGGCTAGAAAGACTGTTCCAGTAGAAGAGCTTGAGGAGAAAGCATTTGTTTCTTTGGCTAAGGTAAAACTATACAATCTCCTACGTATAGGAAACAATCTTTTCGATTCATGGTTATTGACTGAAGGTGTAATGGAATTAATGTCTGTGGCTTACTTATGTCTACATTTGACAGTTTTACTGTGCATTCATGTAAAAATGTACCTCAAAAATTCTAAACTGCTCGTTCACATAAAAATATAACTACCTCTGAATGTTCTGAACTGCTCATTCACATAGAATATTTAACTATCTCTGAAATATCTGAACTGCTCATTCTTATTGAATAAAGTTCATGACAAATAGTAATCATGCAGCAGATTGAAATGATTTTGAAAATTTATCTGGTTTTACTTGTCTTTTTTTTTTTTAGTGTAAAACCTATGAGATTCCATTAAGTATATGGAGAGAAATGGTTCAGAAAAATTATGGAGCTGTAACTATTTGTTATGTACGTATGCATGTTGAATTGTTTCAATTTAATTTTCTAGAAGATCTCGGAGCCATATTTGCTGATATGATTGGTAACCAATAGAAAGGTTTCCCAAGGTTCTGTAATTTGCTCAGGATAATATGGAACTTGGTATGATTGATTATTCACCAGTGAGCTGTTTTAGTCAGGGAAACAGTTTCGGATTTTAGTTCATTTTCTGAAAAAAAGTTGTTTAGATGGGTTGATTTAATGCATTAGTTTTCTCTCTATTGTGATCATCTGGTAATGCTGGTAAAAAAAAATCCAATATTTCTTTTCGCATTTACTCTTTTAACTGAAATTTATTATTAACTTTCTGTCATTGTTTCATATATTTATTAAATAATTTCTTTAACTACATTATTAATGATAATACATGTCCATTGTCGCTTACATTGAACTAACATTTAGCCAAGTACATATATCATTGTATCTTTATAATATATCCTGAGAAGATATTATTGTAATTGGTAATCTTGTTAAATATTTTTTAGGAGGGGAACTTTAAACCATCAATAAATGAACAACGTCAGGCTTTCCTGCTGCAGCTGCTTTTCTGGTTCAAACAATCTTTCAGGTGCTTTTATGACTTCAGTAGTCTTATTTTCTGTTTTCTTTGCATGGTGAGCAGAAGACTTTTATAATCAACAGCTTATAAAAGTATGTTTAAAAAAAATTTAAATTTGAGAAATTTTCTGGAGAGTTCTGTAAAAAGTACCTTTCTTTTCCTTGGATTTGTTTTGGGAACTCAGGAAGAAAAGCCATGATTGAAATCTTCTAGTTCAGATAGTTTGAATAAGTCTTTAATAACACCAATTGCTGTAGTATTACAGACCTCATAAAAGCTACATTCTATACCAAATTTTCACCTCATTACATGTACAAATCAGTTAATTGCAATGTTAGACTGGAAATTTCAGTTAGTAATTTAAATCCTTTATTTTCATATTTCCTTTTGAGATAACAACACCAAAAGGTATTGAACTATCGCCTGTTTTTTTTTTAATCAAAGGATTGAACTTTGTATTTTTCTATTGAAAAGACTGAACTCTTGAATTTTCTTATTGAAGGAATTGAAATTTTTGATTTTCCTATAGAAGGAATCAAACTTTTAGTATTTTCCATTGAAAGTATCAAACAGACACGCTTAGGATTGTTTGTTTTGTTTTAGAAGCAAAGTAATTAGTTTGGTATTTTCTATGAGATTAATGAAAGTTTAGTCCATTCAATGGAAAAATTTGAAAATTTGATCCTTTCAATAGAAAAATTTGAAAGTTTGGTTGTTTCAATAAGAAAATTTCAAAGTTTAGTCCTTCAATAGGGAAAAAAAAAACCAAAGTGCAGCCCTTTCAATGGTTCGATACCTGCAAGTGTTTTTATCCCATTTCTTATCTATTGAAAATATTTTCATTTTTGGGTCATTAGGGCTAAGTACAATTAAAGCTTACTATCCTTTGACCAACAAATTATGTAGGTATATGTGGCAGTGATGATGTTTTGTATTGTTACTCACACTGTGCTTTCCTGATTGCTAGGCCAAATTTTATATGGATAGTATTTTAACTTTTGGTACTTTGAGTGGATGATTGCTAGTTTAAGTTGATGTTTTATTAAACAAATGGTTCTAATAAGTAGAAGCTGCATATAAGTGTTTGAGTCTTTGCATTTCATCAATTGTTTCCACAGTTTTCCTTGGTTTCTCTGATTCTACATTTTCACATTATTTTCTTGAAAAGGATTCATTGTTGCTCTCCACTCTGATTAGAAGTTGAACTTACCATAAATTCCAATATCATGTTTTTGTCTGGCCCTAATAGCATGGTACGTGTTGATGGCATTTTAGCTTTCATTTAACTTGGCACAGGCTGCACAGCCAAGTTTGTTATGTAATTCTAGTAATCTAAAATTCATCTTCTCTTTTACCATCCATAACTGACAAGATGGATTTTCCCATGAATTTTATTATTCTAATACTTTAGTTGGGTCAATGCACCTCCTTGTGAGGGTTGTGGCGAAGAAACTTCAAGCATAGGTATGGGCACTGCACTTCCTGCAGAGATCCAATATGGAGCAAATCGAGTTGAACTCTATCGGTCAGTCTAGAGAATACTTTTACTCTTTATTTATCATCTTTTCATTTGAGTTTGTGTTCATACATATTGTTGATTCTTAATTTTTCGTTGTACATTTGGTAATTTGTCATGAAAAATTCTTATCTTTCTGGAAAGATTGGTGTCCCATGTTTTATATGATCTGCAATTGCATGACTTCACCCTCATAGCACATGCAGTTTTTGGTATTTTAAATGCTGCTGTGTTTAATTTTCTCCTATTATCATGACATCATAGTGATTAACAATCTAATACAAGAATACTATATCAGATATTTTATTTTTCAGTACGTCAGTATATGTAAATAGAATTGGTAAAATAGTTAAGCATTTTTTCTTATTTATATCTGGAATTTTAAAATTAAATGCTGTTTGTGTTGCTTGTAGTGTCTGATTTCCTTAATTTCCTTCATTTATGGTCCAAAGAATATTTCAGTTTAAAATCTTGTCACTTGCCATTTTTTCTTGGAGTGTCTTGTTCTGATGGGATTAATGATTTGTATAGCAGGAATCTAGTTGTGAAGGTTAATCCCATTTTAGATAGCAACATCCCTTTTTATATTCTAATTCCTTTATTTCTTTCATAATCCCCAATATAGTCTTTCATTTTGTAACAGGAAATACAAAAATGTGTCTCTAGAAAAGCAGTGCATGGGTCAATTAGTCCTTAATATTTTTTCTTCTCTCTAGTTCTGCTTGTGCCAATATTTTGCTTTTACATTTTTCTCTCTCCACCATAACATATTTGTTTGTGCTTTCGTTACATTTGATGTGTTGATCAATTTTTTGAGCTCCAGCTGCAAGTCTTGCTCAAGGATTACTCGCTTTCCACGGTATAATGATCCTCTAAAGGTATTTAAATTTCTTGGCCAAATTGCAAATTATAGATTTCTTTAAAATGATTAATCGTCAGGCTCTAATTCATATATTCAGCTTGTAGAAACGAGAAAAGGGCGTTGTGGGGAGTGGGCCAATTGCTTTACGCTTTATTGTCGAGCTTTTGGCTATGAATCTCGCCTGGTTAGTGAGTTCCTAGTTGTTAATTCAATTTGGAAACTTGACATATTATCTCAGTGCTTAACTAAATTAATTGCTTTTTCTTTAGGAGAATTAATTGTCTAAGTGCAATAGGAATCCTCATGATACTGTAGCCTTGTTTTTGTAGCTCTGGGTGGCAAATTTGACTTATTAGATCTTTGGAACAACTAGAAATTTTCATCTGATACTTTAGATTTTTTTTTTCCTTGCTTTGAGCGGCAAAAGGGAATTTAGCGGACTATAAGGTAGCACATGTTTCATCAATGGAATTGATAGACCTTATGGCCATTTTTACTAACAAGAATTGACAAGGGAATAAAATTAGGATTCCTAATTCTCTTGTTTACTTTTTGGACTTGAGTGTAGAATTGGAATCACATGCATAATCAATTCCATAATAGTATGAGTAAAGGATTCCTCTAAACTTTGTAAGGAATTCTAATTTTTGAGATAGGCATCCTATGAATTTACTTTTTTGACTCTATTTTGAATTTAAATTTTCTATTTTTTAAATTTTTTCATTTTAATATCTATTATTTTATAATTTTTGTAATTATTAAAGTAGAATTCTATAAGAGTTAACATTAGTTGAACTGTTAAACTGGCCATTTATCAACATTGATTTGTGTTGACCAGCTGTTGACTTGTGTTGACCGACTGTCGACTACTGTTGAACTAGTGTTGGCCTGACATCAATTGGTTGATCACCATTGACTGGTGTTGACCGAAGGTTGAGTGATGTTGACCAACCGTTGGCTGGTGTTGACTGGGCATTAAAATTTTGATTTTTTTTATTTGGAACAACTGTATTTAAAGTAAAAAAAACTAAAAATATAGTATTGAATTTATTATTATTGTACTGTTAGGTTTTTTATTATTTAGATGACTAGTTTTTTAATTAAAAGTATAATAATAATTTTTAACTTATATGGTATATTTTAATGTTGAGGGTATTTTTGTCCATATACTACACATTCGATTCTATTCCTCTGATATTTTATCTTATAAGTAAACAACGAAATTATAATGCATTCATTGTTGTTTCATTATTCAAATATGTATCAATTTCCCTTACCCTTTTGTTTCAATACAATTCCAACAAGTGAACATGGTCTATAGTGACACTTCATATGGATATGGTAATTGTTTTGAGATATGGCGCCCTGATGAATTTGTACTCTGCCGGGTGCTGTCAACAAGTGTAGAAGATCATATTTCTTATTATTTGTCCTATATCTGAATATTTTCTGTCTACATCTACCACATTAATGTATATTAAGCATCTTGGAACATGTAAAGAATTTAATCATGCTCTTTAAGAAAAGTAAACAGTGTTTGGTTCAGCCATGGCCTTGTGTCTTTTATGTAGTCATTAGACTAAATTGGCTCTCTTGCAGACCTACATGTTTGCATTGGCATATAATTAATAGTTAGAGATATTTCCATGTTATGACTTCTCCTCAGAGCCATGAACTAAACTGATTATTTTTAAAAATGTGAACTTAAGAAATTGCAGCTTTTTGGCACAAACATATTGCTCTATTATTTGGCACTTGTTACTGTCTATTCATTTAAATGTGGAACAGCTTGAGGCTTGTAAGAAAATTATTTCACTGGTTACTAATCATAGTTTTATCTGCAGATCCTGGATTTTACAGATCATGTCTGGACAGAGTGCTTCTCACAGTCTTTGGGAAGGTAGACTTCATATATAACATTTCTCTTCTCTATTTTCTTGAGTACATCCAACAGTGACTTTGATTAGGTAAAATACAGAGTTGTTATTATTTATTTATTTTTTTTGACATGTATTACTTAAACAGATGGATGCATCTTGATCCTTGCGAAGGAATATATGACAGGCCACTGTTATATGAAAAGGGGTACTTCGAATTTTGTGATATGATCATATTTAGAGAATTCCTTATTAAAAATATTACCTTTATGAATCAACTTTTTCCCCTGTATGCAGTTTATTAAAATGCCCTTTTTGTAGGTGGGACAAGAAATTAAATTATGTCATTGCTATTGCCAAAGATGGAGTTTATGATGTCACTAAACGTTACACGCGGAAATGGCATGAGGTAGTTTTAGAAGTTGTAATATTTGTTCATCTAGATGTATTATAATTACAGTTTACTAGTGTTCTCTTCCTTTCACAAATTTATCATGTTCTGTTGAGAGAAAAAAAATTCTTTGAAAAAAATTAGGTCCTTTCTCGACGGATTATTGCCAGAGAGGAAACAGTGCGTTCTGTTCTTAATAACTTGACACGAGAATGTAGAAGAAACTTTGCATCTGAGGTTCTTTCTGCTATTGAAGACCGTGATAAATCTGAAGTGGAAGCACTTGAAAGATATTTGCATTCTGCAGATGATAATTCTGTCTCTTTACCTGGAAGACAAAGTGGGGACAGGGAATGGCGCATATCAAGATCAGAGATTGGTACTGATGACATATGCTCTTTGAGTTGTTCTTCTTGCCCAGTTCGAGTGTGCATAGATGAGCACGTGACGATAATTTATAATGCTTTTTCTCCTGTAATTTCTCAAATTGTTGAGAGTGATATATCTAAAGTAAGAGCAATTGAAGTATTCATGAGTTTTAAAGGAATTTTGGTGGATCTTAGGAAGGCACCCTATAAAACAAGGAGAGTTTCCTTAAATGCAAATTCTAATGATGTACAGAAGATTCTGTCTTCGCTGGTGCCCTCCCTTAGACAATTATTTGAGGCTCTTTCATTGAAGTGTAAGTTGGATGCTGATGGAAGGCTTGAAATAGGCTTGGCTGGTGACCCTGTTAAAACCTCTTTATCACTGTCCGTTGTGTTGGATGCTTTGGATGACATAATCCATGATATTAAAAATTGCAATAATTTCAGTAGAGATTCTCTTTCTCTGCCACTTCTGAAGTTAAACCGAATTCATTCTGGATTTGTCTTAGCAAGTGGAGAAGAGATTCCTTTTGGGATTGTAAGTAGTATTTGACTTGTCTATAATGTTAGTTTGTATTTTAAGTGATATAGAGTTTGTGCCTCTCAAATTTTCCTTCAGAAGTTCACTTTTAATGGAACTGTCAGGCCACATCAGCTTTTGATGGAACTCGGTCATCTAAATGGGAAGAACCAAATGGTGCTAAAGGTATGGTGAACCAAATAAACCTTTTACTTTGTTACCATTATATAAGCTAAATCAAGCTGAAAGTGATCTAAATAATTCAAGCAGCATTTATAGTCTTTGGGCGTGAACTCTCAGATACGTGCTAGGTGTTTTAATTAATTGATAAATATTGCCTTAAGTTTAGTTTTGGTTTTGATTTCAGAAAATTCTTTCTGGTACAATCTGTGAGCACTATGGTTTGGCCTTTTACTTTTTTGCTCTTCGAAATGCCTGTAAAATGTTTATGTTATGTTTTAATGATAACATCTCATCTCAGTATTCCCCGTTGATTGGAAGAATTTTAACAATCTCAAAGATGAAATATTAAAAAAAACAATAATAAAAGAAAACTCTTGATAGTTGGTGTATCCCTGTTATTATCTGACAGTTGCCCTAAAATTTTGCTTTTGAAAGCTGTTAAGATTTCTGCTTCTAGTGTTTTTGCTTGTTCATTGTATTAAAATGTGATTCAATGTGAATAAACCCTGTAAAAACAACTATGAAAAGATTTGTATCAGAAAACTTCTGCCTTTGATTATTTGATATGCTATTTTTTTAAATTTTATTGTAATTGCATTGGCCTATTTCTCTATTTTCTTTAACCATGAAAAATAATAAATAAATCAAAATATAATAATAGCATTGTTGTGACTGTGGACACATGCACCCCTTAAGAAAACACCCTTCATTTTCTATGTTGGTTGCACATTCGTATGAACCATGCATGTGACTAAACTTTTTTTATGTTATTTAGTAACTGAATTTCATCATGTAGGTTGTTGGATAATATATAAACTAGCGGACAACCAGATGCATGAACTTGTGGGATACGAGTTGATGTCAGCCAATGATGTTCCAGAGAGGGATCCAATGGATTGGTATGATTTTTAGAATTTAAAACCCTGATTTTTTTTTTAAATTTTCTGTCATATATGAGCTTGAGGGATATTTTTATTGTTAAGTGGCTTGGTTTTTTAAGTTCTATTTGTTAAAAGGAGCTCCATGTTCTTCCCTGTCGGTATTTGACTAGTTTGATTTTAAACTGCCTATTCGGTATTGAAATATACTTCCCAACAAATTTAAGATTACCACAATGGGTTTTTTTGAGTCCATGATATAAGCTTGTTTGCAGGTTCATCTGCCCCTACATAAATGAATGTTTAGCTATGCATTCTAACTCTAGTTTAAGAATTATTGCCTTACCCCTGATGTGTTAATTCCTTCTTTACAGGGTTCTTGAGGGAAGTGGCGATGGGGGATCCAGCTGGCGGGTTTTGGATATACAAACTTCTCAGATGTTTGAAAATCGTTTCCAGCGTAAAACATTTAAGATTAAGTCAACTGGATTTCCATCAAATGTTTTCAGGTAAATTATTTCCTCAGGATCTTTACACGTGCATCCGAGTTCTCAAACCTTACATTATCTCCACTGACAGGTTTAGGTTTCTGGCAGTTCGAGATACATCAAATCCTCGATTTCAAATAGGTAGCATTGATCTGTATGCAAGTAGCAGTTAACACGAATGTGTAAATCACCAGCCGAAGTGTGAAGTTGAGGTGCCTTATGGATTACATTTGCCCCTCCTCTTATGTTAATTCATCAGAATCTTCATGTACTGAGCCTAATAGGAGAAATCCGCCTCTAAGATTTCTCTCTCAGTGAGTTGCCAGTACAAAGATATAACGGGCAATAACTTGCGTTTCATGCCTTGCATATTTATACTTTAATTAACAATCACAATCCTTGCGGGAATTGGGTATATTTGACTATTTTGGATCCGGAAAACGGTAGGAATTTTAACCGGGTAATCTTTTGTTGACATCAATATCAAACAATGCCTATATTTTGTTGCTTTTTCCCTCTTGAAGTGTATTGTGAGTGGCTTCATTGCCCCAAAACATTAGTAAACTTTTCCCTCAACAGATCTCAAATTTGTATTGTAATCCCTTTGAGTTCGCTGTGATCAAACTTCACAATATGAAGAACACAACAGAACCTGAGTGTCAAATGCCAGAATTTTAAAAATAAAAAAAAAAACACTTTTCTTGACGCAACAAACTGGTTTATCCTTCAGAAATAATTCAAGTTAGGATAAAGCAAATGAGAAAAATTAAAAATGCTTCCAAGCCACCACGCATACAGGTTCTCGTTCATACATTCATTCGTTCTTTTCAGGGTCAGTGGCCATCTTCAATCTTCTTCAAGCTCTTCATGTCGGTTGTTTCAACCCTGAATTGTAAACCAAACCATCAACAAAATTGTAAGACAATTAACCAGAATCCTTTTGCCTTCTCAAATCCTTGAATATTATGCATTACTGAGATATCACAAAAGCTGATGAATCCAGTAAATGATAGTATAGAGAACAAATAGTGTAATTTTATTCTTGATGAATAAACTATCAGCTGCGTTTAAAAATCCTGCCTAAAAATGTTGAAACTGCAATCAAAGGCAAAAACTAAGTATAATATCTATTCTCCAAATTTAGAATTACTCATGAGAAATGTCTGGAATGCATGAAGCCACTTCATCAAGAATGCCAAGCACTTTGATGGAGGTTTTGACTCTGAAATTATAATGTGGTGCAATCTTGAAATTAGCATGGCATTGCAACTAGAATAAGGTGTGCTCTCTAACATGGGTAATTTATATGGTGTATTGTCAGTGAAAGTTACTGCCAACCAACTTATGCGGCATAATGATTTCATAGCTCAATCATATAGAAATGTGTGGCTGGTTACAGTAGTAATAACAATTGGTATGCAGTTGACAGTTTTAAGCTACACATTAAAAGAAAACAAAAATATTCATATATACATATAAAGAAAACCATTATTTGGTTTCATATTACTACTATCTGTGCCATAACGAGTAACTTACCCACACTGTAATTAACACAAACAGAACAAGGAAACAAATATAACATGAAATAAAGAACGAAAGTTGGTAATGCAATTCAATGATAGAAGAAACTTACGTTGTCCCAAACAGGGCAATCTTCTGAACTTTTGTAACATCAGAACCCCCTTGATTGTCCTCAATAAATATTGTCAAGCTGATTCAAATAATTAAAATTAGACCAACTGACACTTCAATTGAATATCACGATAAGAACTAGGAAGGTATTTTATTAACCTGTCAGCATTGAACTTACCTACGAACATTCTGAAACTTGACAAACTTTAAGACAACAGGTTTTCCCTACACAAGAATAGATATGCATAAATTGTGTGACTATTATTTTGTCCCAAGAAAAAGTTATTTTCAATAATAGAGACTAGTATTAGAAGCAGGAACGAGCATGAAATGCTACCTGGAGATTTTCTGGGGTTAAGACAGCTGAGTCACTTGCAGGGAAGTCATTGACATTACTGTCATCGTTACAAGAACATGAAATATAACTTAAGACATAATTTCCTTTCCACAACAATCAAAATAATAAAAGATAATTGTCTGTTAAACATTACCTAAATCCCATATGTTCCCTGTTTGAGAAAAGTTTCACAGTCTTGGGACCTATTAAACAACCTTCATATTAGTAATATATAACCCACACACACAACCAAAAAAAAAGAATCAAGATAGCACTTCATGGTTGAAACTTTTTACATAAATACTACTAACACATCACTAATGAATAAATCTAAAGAACATTAAGTCTCGAAAATTGCTTTAAAAAGCTGAAACACCCACAAAGGTCAAGACATTGGATTGAGCAATACCTTATGTAACACGTCTGCCAATAACACTACACTGTATTCATGCTACTCTCAGAAAAGAAAAATTAAGTTTTCTATCTCATAAATATGATGCATGTATAACAACAATGGAGATGATGCATATTAAATATCTAGCCTTTCACTCTTTCACATCCTCTTAATTCTTTGTCATAAAAAGAAACATTAACAATGTGTGATCTAAGTTTGATAGCTCCTAACATTCCATACTGCTGCCTGTTTTAAATTTTTTTTTCTCAACCAGATTGGACAAATGACAAAAAATTTAAGATTGCACTATCCAGTATTGTTCTGGAATTCAAAAGGCAGTCCATGCATGTGCATAAAACAAACATATTTAAAGATTGATAAGCACCTTCTTCTTCAGGTCCTTTGATGACAAACGAATGAAGTTTAATGACTTGAGTGAAAGGAATATAAATCAGAAGTTGCTCATCTGCGTCACTTTCCAGACACAATCCATCATCTTCCCTGTAACCCTACTTCACGAAAAACTAAATTAGTCATAGCTTTACAACCCTAAAAACTATCATAAGAAGACAAGTAGAACTGGATATGCCAAATTCAAACTATTCTAAAGAAGACAACCTGTACATCCATGCAATTTCACTTCTATGGCCAGATTTCACACTGCTAGACAAAGTTTAGTAGATATTTTAACTAACACTAACTACAACCCAACAAAATATATATGCTACAACAGAGTGAACTTGCAATTTCCCTAACCCCACAACAAATTACATAAGAAAAAACTAATATACTCAGACTTTTAGTTCCCTATATTCATCATGACCCCAGATCATGAAATTTTAAGCTGATTTGGGATGCACTTTCCTACATTATTTACATAATCAAGCTATTTCAACATAAAAGAATAAACTTCTATTCCTATTATCCATTAGTATTCTTTTGATATGCTAAAGTAGTAAAATTAAATAACTACCATAGTTTATAATCAAGAAAGAAAAGAAAACAACTTTGAATGTAATTACCTGTTTAAGAGCATTGGGAAGAGAATGAGCAGTATTTTGGTTAAGGCATTCAACTCCAGACCAATCTATGAAGTGCAATAGATCAACCTGATCACGCAAACCTTAGTAACAATATTAATAGACTCTTTCTCTCAACAACCCTAATATTATAGGATAAACAAATTAAAAGTCTTTAAACCATAACTCAAAACTCAAAAAACCGAGAAGCTAGATTCCCAGTTTCCCATAAAATTTTCTTGGCAAACTAACAAAATCATATCTTGCCAACAACCCATCATCATTCTAACAATTTCAGAATATCCTGCTTATCATTAACCAAAAAAGTATACGATAAGAAAATAAGAACCTTGCCACTATCAAAAATCCCAGTCGCCAGGTTGCAAGTTTAGGCATTGATTTTATGGGGAAAATAAAATAAAAAATGAAAACTTTAAAGCGTACTTACTTGGCTTCTCTGAATTGAGTTGGCCGATTCACCAGACATGGCTTACGAATTATTCGTGGAAGAGGAAAAAGTAGAGACTCGAGAACTGTTTAAGCTGGATTTTGACAAAGATTTTATATAATTTTTAGATTGACGGGAAATTGAATTAGGCAGTACGCGTCGTTTTGGAGTTTTTGCCTAAAACGTTGCGTTTCGGCCATATACAAATCCCCTGTCCACCTTCCAATTCTCATCCAACCAAACTCATTTCTCACCACCGCAACGACAACCACCTCCACCACTACCACCCAAATGGCCTCCTTATCCCTTCTCTCCCCTCTACACAAAGCCTCTCCCAATCTTATCATGCCCCCCCCTAAGCCCCTTAAATTGCGTTTCCCCTCCTCCCTCTCCATCAGAGCCCAAGCTGTTCCTGCTCTCACCCAGGATGACTTAAAGAAGCTCGCCGCTGACAAGGCTGTTGACTATGTCAAATCCGGCATGGTTCTTGGCCTCGGTACCGGCTCCACCGCCGCTTTCGTTGTCGACAAGCTAGGCCTCCTCCTTAAAACCGGCCAATTAACTGACATCATTGGAATCCCAACGTCTAAACGCACCGAAGAGCAAGCGAGATCGCTCAACATCCCTCTCACTACACTTGATGAACACCCAGTTCTTGACTTGGCCATTGACGGGGCTGACGAGGTTGACCCTGATCTTAACCTCGTAAAGGGCCGCGGTGGAGCCCTTTTGCGTGAGAAAATGGTGGAAGCTGCTTCGAAGAATTTTGTTGTTGTTGTTGATGAGACAAAGTTAGTTAGTGGACTTGGCGGGAGTAAACTGGCAATGCCAGTTGAAGTGGTTCAGTTTTGCTGGAAATATAATTTGGTTAGGCTTCAGGAGATGTTTAAAGAACTGGGTACTGAAGCGAAGTTGAGATTGACTCCAGAAGGGAAGCCTTATGTAACTGATAATTTTAATTACATTTTGGATTTGTATTTTGAGACGCCAATAAGGGACGGGGTTGCTGCTGGGGAGGAGATTGGGAAGCTCGAGGGAGTTGTGGAACATGGATTGTTTTTGAATATGGCAACTGCTGTCATTATTGCTGGGAGGAATGGAGTTGAAGTGAAGAACAAGTGACGCTGATGGTGATGGTGAGGACTTCAAAATCTGGTCTTTATGCATGATCTTGTCTCTTCTTCTTCTTGTTCAGTATTATGACTATGATGGGTTTGGGAATTTTTTTTGGTTCTCAAATTGTTAGATTGGGAAGTTCGGATTATTATAAATTTCCCTTCTTCAGTGTCAAATTGGGATATGTGCAATAATTGAAGACAAACTGGTTTAATGGATATTACTTCTAGTAATGAATGATGAAGTTGTTTCATCAATTCAATTTTCTTAACTAAATGTGTAATGAGAAAATAATATTTCTTCTGTTGAGCAGTTGTGATCAATTGCAACAATTTAGCGTATGCTTGTTTATGTTGTTAAATTTCTTTCCAAGATCAGGGGATGTTTTGAGTTTCGAACTGGGTATTATTGCTTTATGTTGTGGTAATGGGAACAAAGGGGATTGAATGTGCATCTGGGAAATTAAGAGTGGAGTAAGCAAGCATAGTTATGTGCAGTGGATGATGAATGAGGAAATAAAATTTGTTAGGGAAATTAATATGGTTACACTGTGGAACCTCAAAGATTCTTCAATCATTGATAAGATGTGGCACAATGCATGGGATGCTTCATTTTTGGCTAAAGCAACTTCTCAGTGAGAAAATTTGGGTTGAAATTGAAAGTGTAACGAGTAGTGGTTATTGTCTAGTTTCTTGCAAGAGCTTGTTCTCTGAGTTACAGACAAGTCCGAGATGTTCTCCTTATCAGATATTGAATACCAAACGTAAGCTCCTTAAAGCTATGCCTTTGAATGCATAACAAGAATGAAACTTGTAATTTAATATTTTATACTGATTACAACCAGGCATGGCACATTGAAGTCTGTAATATGTTGATGATTTTACCTTCATCTTTTCTGTTAATTATACAAGATTTTGATTTTTTATGAGGGCTTCAATGAAACCCGTACAGGAAGTCTTCTATTAGGCCGGAAAGTGAAGTAGATTTAACAAAAATGATTGCTAGTTTCTGCTTGGTTCTTCTCTTTGGTTTTTATATTACCTCTTAAAATTTCCACCTCTAGAATAGGTCACTACTTTGTTTTGGGGTCATTGTCTCATTGCTGCCAATTGCATCAGTACACAATTTTTATGTATAATGAATAATTTTTGTTTTAACTGATTGTTGCATTTGAAGTTATCCCAACATATTTATTTCTCACCGGACACTCCATTTTCTCATTGTGATGTATGCAAAATTAGAGGTGTAATTCAATACAAACAAACAAAAGCACAATGAGATTTTTGAAGTGGTTCGGTTTACTACTTGAAAGTTTACGATCACTATTATATTATTGATTATTTTAGAGAAAATTTTGGTTTGAGTGAGAGCATGAGAATATAATTTTGTCGTTTCTTTATCTAGACCCTAGTTTATTGAGTATCAGATGTATGATGAATTCAGTTGATTGTCTAATGGCAGAAGATAATTGCTATCTCGTGATGATGGGGATGGAGATCGAAGGAAATTATGCAAATATGGGAGACAGAAATGGCATATAGGGGAGAACACCACTCTTCCTACTACTTTGGGGGCATTTGATTCTGGTGGAAATGTTTTATTACTAAAATTAAAAAATTATCTTGAAAATATATTATCTTAAAGATTATTATAAAAATAGGTTATTATAAATAATTATTTTATTTGGTTAAAAGTAATAAAAAATATCAATATATTGTTTTACTTAAATACCATTAGGTTTAATTATTTTAAAATATTTTTTATGTTATTTGTTATATTAATTGAAAATAAGAATATGTTTGCTCTAAAAAACTTAATAATAAAATTATATATTATAATAAAATCAATATTATCTTATTAAACTTTTAATGTGTAAGATGAATATGATAATCAGATTACTTCTTGTATTATCTGTCACATCATCATTGGTAATAGAAGATTATTGAAATCTTTTTTATTTATAAACCAAGCAAAATAAAGTAAATAATAAAAGATAGATTATCAGAGTAATCTTTAATCTCCTTCAATCAAACGCACACTTAAAGGTTTCTACCAACGTTCTAGATTAACTTGTATTTAAATTACATCTCTTATTGTCGTATGCAATTCATGTAACTAATCACTTCTTAAGTGCAACTGTTCTGTCTCTTTCTAAAAAGAAGTCTCTCCACAAAATAATTTCCAAACAGAAAGGATGACAACAGAATGAAAAATCATAATACAAGCTCCGATAGATACATGACCAAATCAACCATATATGGCATGGTACACAAACAAAACGATAATATATACTCAACTTTAATTCTACAGCGTTCTGTATACAACAATCGTCCTCCATCTAGGCCAGTATCGGACTTATTTATTCAAACTGAATTTGTACACAAGAATCCGCCCGAAGAATTGAAACAACAATTCACCCAATGATTATATCCTAGTATGGTAAAGTCTCCACGAAGAGACTACAGTCTAGTAGCCTAGACCTGACCCATCAGATTGTATCCTACTTCCACAGAGCCATAGCAATGAACATCATCAATATGGCCATCATATGGAGCCTCCGTGGTTGAAGTGAGTTACCTGAAAGATAGAGAAAAAAAAAGAATTACAATGAGATCATTGGATGTGCCTTGACTTAGAATGAAGTTTGATAGGATTTCAGGGGAAGAAATAGAAGTTTATTGTGTTATTTGCAGTCCATCTCACCATGATTTGCTTTTGTTTGATCATTCGCAACCGTAATCCCAAGAGTTGAACAATCAGATCCAAGAGTACCTAAGTATTCAAAATTGTTTCTTTAATTAGTTTTCAGATTTGATGCAGTCAAATTAATATGTAGTTATTAGTAAAACGTCATATTTATGCTCTTACAGTTGCTGTAGCATGGATAGTAGGAAATGTTGAGGAGATTAGAGTACCCAGGATTGCATTCACATGTGTGCTTATAAGTTGTTGTCCTATTGCATTTGCCCTCTCCACAGTAGATCCAATCACAAGCTAAAAACATACAGAGTATGAAAGAATAAGTGATGACTGGGAACACAAGACGAAGAAACATGAAAGATTGAGGGGATGTTAATGAGAAGGTATGTTTGTATGTGGTTTACGGTCATAGGTAGAGAAATTGGTGGGACATGTTCTGGCTGGAACTGGTGGTGGGGCTGGCTGGCAGGCACCATAGTTAAGAGTACCTGAAAAGATCCAAAGAATTCAATATGTTGCCATGGCAAAATCTCCATACAGTCAAAGACATGAAGCAATAGAAAGAGCTTACAGTTTGGAATTATGCAGGGGAGAAAAAAGTGATGAGATCTTCCAAAATCAAAATCGAATGTGTTGTTATCATCAGTAGCTCTCTTCCAACCAGGTTCACATTCACAGACATAGTTGTATGGAAAAGTGGCATTTGAATTGCAGGTTCCCTTTCCACAGTCCACCATATGACATGGATTTTCTGTAATTCACAGAAGCAACAAGTACTTGTACATGTAAACTCATGCATATAATTGTAATCATCCAAAGAGATAGGCAGATGTTGTACCAGCGAAGGGAGGATAAGATGGTGAGAACTCATTGAAGCCCCAGCCGCCCCCATGGTCGCCAGGGCCCCCAAAGCCGCCACCCCCCAGAGCAGTCAAAGGTAGTAACACTACAAGAACAACTAGAAAAGCCGTGACCCTGAAGGAAGACATCTTTCTTTCACCAACACAGGAAAGAGAGACTCTGCAGAGAAGGTGAAGGCAAGTCTTTGTATTTATCTATATACACACAGACACACATATAATACCTTAAATTATCTTAATTTCAAATATCAAAGTGAAGAAATTTGAAATTATAGAAGCTTCTGCAGAATTGAATAATGAAATTATTCCTTATGTTTCAAATTTTCCATTGTTTATTGTTTAATTGCAGTTTGACTTTGTCTATTGATTATTGATGTTCTTTAATATTGCCATTTGTAGACTTTCTTCTTCTCTGTCGCAATCTGCAGATCAAAAAGATACTGCCGAATTAAGCTAAGATTACACATAACATGTATATTCCCCCAAATGTTCATTCATTCTGATCAATATCTCTAGTGTTTTGTGAAGGGTAGTTAGAATTATGAGTTGTATGAAAACATCAAGATATTTAAAAATGATAAGAGGTTGGCACGACATGGAAGTTTCCCAATTCTAATAAAGATTAAGGGCAACTTCCATGTAGAACAACATATTTTCTTATGTCAATATATATATTTATATTACATATATAGTGCTTTCTTCAAAAAACAATGTTTACTTGTTCCTTAAGTTGCAGGCTTCATTCCTATTTTACACTATCAGACGTGAGACAGATAGCCAGACAGCTTTGCAGATGTTGCCAAATAATCAAAGTGATTTCTTTGTTCATTCTGTTGAGTAAAAGAGTAAGGCCTCCAACATAAGAATTTTTTTTTTCTGCGTCTCCGTTTATCTCTCAGGATTTTACTCAAATTCTTGATTCATCATCTGATCCATATCAGTTTTGCCTCAAATGGGGATTGGAGATATCAGGATGTGAGCCATGAAGAAGTCATAAATAATACAACTACCGCAAAGAACATTGCTTTATCCGCTGCAAAAATTGAACTTGAGAAGTGCTTGTTTACAGTTCTTAAGCCACTTTCAACAGAATTGCTTGTCACTATAAAGGAAATTTGAGTAGAAAATTCAAAGATGATCATATCCCAGATGAACAATTTGGACTTTAATGTAATTAAGCAATACCAAGTCAACACAACAAGGCGGCATAGTGGAGAATTTCATATTAATAATTTTGCAGGCATCATCTCTTTGCAAAGAGTAGAATTTAAGATATGGACTTTCTGCAGTCCAGGTAGGTATCATATCTAAATCTGAAACATACAATATTATTTTTAGAGCAATGTTATGTACACCTAATTTTGAGTATTTAATTTCATACTCAAATGATGTGTCATAATATGATCGTATGTTGTTTTATATTTAATTCAAAATCACTCAATCATATGATAACACGTTATCTATTTACTCAATTAAATACTTAAATTGAGTATACATAATTTTATCATTATTATTGTTAAGTTGAAGGAATAAGTCAAGAGATGAGATACATTAGAAGACTAAAGACAATAGGAGTAGTTAGTAACATACATAACTTCCATAGAAGATAAATGTTTTAGCTTGACCAAAGGCATGAATTCTAAGAACTTGATTTGTTTAGGGAATATAATAATAAATATTTTAATATAATTGTAAAGGGGGTTGGTGGATTAATACTTTTTTAATCTATATTTCACTTTCTTAGTTAACAGATTTGAGAATACTTCTCCTTGCAATTTAATATATGCTTGGCTTGGCCTTCCAAAGTTATAAATTTGGATGCTGGCAATAACATGCCAACCTTAATTTAATCTACTTATGATCAAGTCAACCACTGTTATATAACTATATACAACTCATTACCTAAAACGAATTATAATTAGATTGTGATCTTTTGTTTGTTTTTTGGGTTGATTTGAAAAACACAAAAAATATTATGTATATTTGCAAAGAAATTGCACATCATTCATATAGATTAACATTGTTCCATCTCAAATATTATGCATTTAGAGATATGAAGAAAACAGAATTGTAACAGAGAAATGCACTTGCCACGCAGTGAAGCTGCACATTTATAAGAACAGAAGATTGCTAAAGCAAAAGCACTTTCCTTGTGCTCTGTTTGACAGTAATTTTGACATGTACTGGAGCTTCTTGAAGAGCTTCTGCCTCATAATTCAACTCGCTACCGACAGCAACTACTACTGTTACTTGTAATACATCTCATAATTAATCCTCAGCTTTCTTGGGCTTTACTTTCTTCCAGAAATAAAGACAGAGCCATTGATCATCTTTCATGTTCATCTGCCGGCTGCATTTGGCAGTTTTCTGGAAAATTTATATATTCACCATGGAGGATAAGTTACAAAAGATTAGTGACAAATTTTATCCGACACAAAAATTAATGCCGCAGGAAAAAGTAAACAGTAAAGCTCCCAATTTTCGTGATGATTGCCGATCAAGCTAATTCGTAGAACCATTGTTCTCCAACCTCTCAATCAAATTCACAAAGCAGAGCACAAATTTAAGTGGGAGAAAGAAAATCAAAACATAGAAATAATAGGCTGTAAACTTCTGCATGATCTGCTATAGAAATTCCAATCCATGTCAGGGATAACTAAAATAGGACAATCAACATGTATCTAGGAAGCTTTACAAACAACAAATAAATACTTAAACACAGTCTGATCAGTGACTTAAAAGTTCATTAAAATCAAAATTCCAGATACAAGATTTTTCGATTAAAATCCAAGGCCGAGTCGACAAATTTTCATTACAGAATTACCATCAGCCTAAACCCTCTAAAACCCCAATTGACTGATTTTTCTCATATGGGCACATATCTCTTAACGGTCTGCTTCCCCGCCACCGCAGCCGCGGCCGTGACGCCACCAATGGCCCCAGCAATTGCAGCGACCGGATCCCACCGGCAGCCCGATAAATTGCCCCAGTACCGAGCCCAGCCGCAACAGTGTTCAACAAATCATCGGTATCTCTCAAACTCACCAACCCACTTTCCAATCCAGCGTAAATCAACCCAAGAACACCCAACGAGTTCCCGAAGCGCCGACCCAATTGCCCGCCTGAGTTAAGAACACGACTGACCCGGAGCTTGAGCGAGTCGGAGGGCTCTGCTTGGCGCAAGCCGTGGACGGAACCTTTGGCGGCTCCCACAACAGCGCCGGATAAGTAACCGCAACCAGTATAGTATTGGAGATTCTCGCCCCATGATCGGCGAGAATTCAGGGATTCTTCCTGAAAGAGGAATTCGGGGGAAGTAGGAAGATTGTAGAGGTTTTTAACGGGGATTCCGAATTGCTGGTAGGGATGGTATTGACGGAACTTTTGCTGTTCGTTTGGTGAGTCCGCCATTGAAGAGTGGCTGATGTTGTGTGGCTCGGAAAGTTGTAGGGGTTCAAGACTGAAAAGCGTAGGGTTTAACGTCGAAGAAAGGAGGGTTAATACTGTAGACAATTAATTAATTAATTAATATATTTAAAAATTGTTTTGTTTTTAAATAATAAATTAAATATGTGAAAATTATTCTTATTTACCATTTTAATTGGTTATAATAACAGATTAATGATAGCTTTTGGGTAGTGTAGACAATTTTCAATACAAACTATTAACTCGATATAATATGATATAAAAAAATATTATATTAAAGTTGAGATTTTTTGACACAAAATTTATTTCAAATTGATTCAATGTAATTTAAAATTAAATCGATTAGTGTTAAAGTAAAAAATTTTAACATATTCTAATTCAGATCAAATTAGAATTGAAAGTTTTTTATATGAAATTCAAATTGACCTCATATGAATATGATCTAATGATACGGGCTATAAGATCTATATTTTTGTATCAAAAATTTAAGTTGAAACCAACTTTAACTCTTTATATACAGGCATTTTGTATAAAAGGCATAATTTTTTGATACACAAATTATAACATTATTTTTTAGTAATTAAGTTAATACATTTTGTAAATCTGAAATGACGTACAAGAGTAGCATTTTTTGTATTGGAAAAAAAGAAATTGTGGGATGAAGTTATTCCTTTTCCATTAAGGCAGTAATAGATGGGTTATTAAGAACAGGAAGAAAGAGACACTTGAGAATGGACCGAGGATGGACTCCTAGAATAGAAAATCCTGAAGAAATTCACAAGAAAGTTAGCAGAGACTGAGAAAGAATATAGAGAGATGTTTGAAGAATGGATGAGGGAGCAGATGAATTAATGGAGATTGGGACAGAAGCTGAGGTGCCATCTGCCATTCCAATATATGCATAATCAACTCTCTCTATATTACTTCCAAGCCAAGCTGAACTTTCTGGCAACCAAATTTAATTCCCAAAATTCTCCAAATCAAACCACTTGTCTCTTCTTCTGGATTTCTTCTCACTTGAATACAAATCTTTTGTTTTTTGAGCCAAATTCAAGCAGAATCATAGAACATGGGGCTTGCCAGATTCCTGAAACATATATGCCTAGAATTTGCTAAATTTTTACATTATAAATTATAAATGATAATCTGGCCTTCAATCAAGCTCTTCAACCCATCCCTCCCTGGGGAGAGAAGAGTTCTCGATAGGAACAGGGATGAAAACAAAGATAATTAAAATTCTCGCAATCAGGGACACTTAAAACGAAGATAAATATATTTTCAACCCATCTTTTCTTTTACATATTTTCTAAATTCTTACATATTGAATTATTATTACAAATTTTAAATTATTACAAATATATATTGATTTATAATAAAAATTTCATCACTTTTCTTATGAAAATGGGAAATGGAATGGGAGAGAAATTTTTTCCACAGGGAGGGGACGGATATTCCCTGTTTTCCATGTATTGAGGACGGGGTGAAGACGGGTGAAGGTTTCACTTGCGGGATGGATATTAGGGTATTTATCCCTTGCCCAATCCATTACCATCTCTATTAAAAATTTACATGAAGAGAAGAATCATATTGATTAACAGTGAGAAAATAATTAATTTAATGCAATAAAGTAATAAATGAATAGGATATAATAAGAAAGAAAATTATGATCCAAAAGAACTCTCATCAGCAGAGGTCTGGTGAAGTAATGAAGTTCCTAAAAAAGGCCCATCAAGAATTAAAATGAAAAAATGAGATGATTAAAAGTTTATATGAAAATTCATAAGGCAAAAGGGCCCTTAAATTAAGAAGGATGTACAAACAAATGTGTAATGTAGCCCCCAGAAGCATGTGAAATGGCCTCTCTCCCTCTTCCTTAAATAATTTGGTCCCAGTCTCTGCATGTTTCACGTGTCCTGACTCCTCCCATCGCCATTGCTGTTAATTACACCATCAGCTTCTGCATAGGATTCTAAGGCCCCATGTCAAATTTTTATGCTTTGATTCATATTCATATTTATAATCTTAAATTTTTTTAAGTATCATTTTCTAGTGGCTATGTCTCAGTTTTCCCACTCTCAGTTATGGCATGTGAGATGCAGGCTCCAATCAGTTGAGGCTGATTCAACAGTGAGTTGAAAAGAGTTTTAGACTCTTCTCATGATAAGACAAAGTTCTTGATAAATGAGAGAGAGAGAGAGAGAGAGAGAGAAGGGTTTGGTTTTTTTTTTCCCTTTAACTTCTTGTGTTGCTTGCATTGTTTTTTCAATTCACAGTGGCCGTTGTTTGTGAGTAAGAAAGAGCAAGAAAATCTTGAGGGAAAAGGTTGGAAAGAAAGCAAATCCTCAAACACTTAAAAATGTTTAATGGAGTTCCAGCTGAGCAGTTGCACCAGTTCATGACTTCATCAACTAGACCTTCTTCTCTCCCTCTCCCTCTTTCTTTTTCTTCTTCATCTCTTCACCACCATCATGCCTCCTCCAACGCCAATACTTTTCCCACTTTTGACCCTTACACTTCCAACCCTCCTTCTCAACAAGTACTACAGCTCCCCCACCATCATTTATTCCCCCCATTGCACCACCAGCAGTATTCACCAACACAGAAAAATCAGCAAGACAAACAAGACAACAACAACAGCAACAGCAGCAGCAGCAGCGTGGTGGCTATGAATTTTGAGATTGAAAGGGATAGATCAATATCGGAACCAGTTGAAATTGATCCACCTTGGTCTAATGAAGAAGTGCTTGCCCTATTGAGGATCAGATCTAGCTTTGAGAATTGGTTCCCGGAAATCACTTGGGAACATGTATCAAGGTACTTTTATCCTTTCTCTATGCAATCCATTTCAATTTTTATCCTGATTTTTTCATGTTTGGTGAGGGCAAAATAAGCTGAAACTAGGGTTCAGGTGAATTATTTATATATGCATGGGGTAAACATACGGTGACTCTTCAAAATCATGGAATTTTGTAACTTGAATGAGATGCAGTGGTAAGCCCAATCGGGTTCTTTAATAATTTTGAGCACAATTACAGAGAGAGAATAATTACAGAATGAAGTCCCTGCTGGATCCCGCAGTATATTATTATAATAAATTAAGAGATATGTTAAAGCAGAGAGAATAAATGCTCATGGTCCTTCTGGTTTTATGTATTTATGGTATTTGCAGGAAGCTTGAAGAGATTGGGTACAAGAGAAGTGCACAGAAGTGTAAGGCGAAATTTGAAGAGGAAAGCCGATGGTTCAACAACATTAATTACAACAAAAGCTATAGATTGATCAGTGAATTTGAAGAGGTTTATGATCAGGGTCATCAAAACACCCAGGTGGTTGCTCATGTTAAGAACAAGAAGATGGAGAATTCTCGAGAAGGAGAGGAAGGAGAAGAAGACGATGAGACGGAAGGTGATAACTTGGATGAAGATTCGAAGAAACAGGAGACAAATGTAGGAGATCCATGTGAGGATAATGAGAAATTGGTGGATAAAGCAAAAGGCAATAAGAAGAGGAAAAGACAGAAGAACTTTGAGTTGTTTAAAGGCTTTTGTGAAGACATTGTGAAGAAGATGATGGCCCAACAAGAGGAGATGATGAATAAGCTTCTTGAAGACATGATAAAGAGAGATGAACAGAAGGTTGCCAGAGAAGAAGCTTGGAAGAAACAAGAGATGGATAGGATTAATAAGGAACTTGAAATTAGGGCTTATGAACACGGCATTACTGGTGATAGACAAACCACCATAATCAAACTATTAAAGGGCTTCACTGCTTCTTCTGAAACTCAGTGCTTTGATAAGCTACTCAACACTCTAAATTCTCCCACTTCATCTCCGTTAAATCTTCAACAAAACCCTAATTCTCCCACCGTTCAAGTTAATAAACAAAACAATCTGGAAATGGCTTCAGTACCTGAGCCCTCAGCACCACAAAACCCTAGTTTAAATCTCCCTCCAACCCAAAACCCTAATTCTCCCAAAACCCAAAACAAGCAATTGCCATCCACTTCTTCATTCTCAGAACACAAAGCCCCTCATATTAATCATGGAAGCACCAATGACAAAGAAGACCTCGGAAAGAGATGGCCTAGAGATGAAGTGTTTGCATTGATAAACCTGAGGCGCAGCCTCTACAACAATGGAGAAGACAAAGAAGGAGCAGCGTTTGCCGCGAAGACTCCATTATGGGAGAGAATTTCGCAAGGGATGTTAGAGCTTGGATACAAAAGAAGTGCAAAAAAATGTAAAGAGAAATGGGAGAACATCAACAAGTACTTTAGGAAAACCAAGGATAACAACAAGAAGAGATCACTTGACTCAAGGACATGCCCTTATTTTCATCAACTAAGCACTTTGTATAATCAAGGAACACTTGCAGCACCCTCCACCGCCTTACCCGAAAACCATCATGTTTCTTCTCAAGGAGGTTCTAGTTCTACTAACTCAACTGTTGAAGGTGAGAAAACTTTGGTTCAACCTGAACCTCCTGAAGCTTTCGATTTTGATTTCTGATTTCCTTTTTATTTTGCAGATTTTTGTGAGTGAAGTAGTGACATTTTTATCACTAAATTAGTACATTAGACAGTAACTTTTGATGGAATTTATGTTATATGCTTTGTATGTTTGAGGGCATAGATTCGTTTTGAAGTTGTATTGTAGTGAGCACCGACAAGATATAAGAAAAATGAAAGAGTGAAAATTGAGGAGATGATGTGTTTTGCTACATGTGAAGAACATTCTCAGAACAGTTCATTGTTCTTACCTAATAAAATAAAACAATGCGGTGGGAAATTTGGAATCTTTTTCACCCAAGGAATTGCTCTTGAAATGGGTTAAATTTTGTTTAGAAGTGGAACCAAATTTAACCGGTTTTTTATTTTTATTTTTTTATTTAAATGAAATGAGAATCAAGATAAACATATATGGCCAATAATACTATTGCCAATCCTTTTATTTTAGAAATTGCATGAATGAAAATAGATCAAGCTCATAGCATGATCCTCAAATTTTCTCAGATTGTATAAGAGGGTTTGATACCAAATCTTCCTTGCATTGAGTTTGAGATATTTATTTACTTTGTACACATAATTTTAAATATATAATTAGGTATACAGATTATATGTTATTATATGATTGGATAATTTTAAATTATATATAAAATAATATCTAATTATTTAATCAAAATGGTGTATATATATAAAATCTAAAAAAATAAAAAAAAAGACTCAACTTGTGATCATCAATTTTTATATAAATGGGTTGTAAGTTTCTAAATTTAGAATATTAATGAGATGTGATAGTCTTGGTGATGGTGAGACAAAGAAACATGACTCAGCCTAAGTCATAAATGTAATATTATAAGAAATTATTGAAAATATTTTTGAAGGGTAATTAGAATAATAAAAATAAAAATATTTAATCCAAACAATCGAATTTTAATTTGAAGAAACATGATTAAGACTAGGTCATAATGTAATATTACAAAAAATTATTGAAAATACTTTTGAAAGATAATTAGAATAATAAAAGTAAAACATTTAACCCAAATAATAGAATATGAAATTAAAATTTATCGATGATATATTAAAATTAAAATTTTTAATTTATTAAATATAACAATTATGGATTAATCCAACTTAAATAAAGATCCCTTTATTAACCCCAAAAGAAAAAGTTCAATGAAAAATTGGGATGCAGGTTAAATACAGGATACTGAATTTGAATCCAGTAAAGGAGAGTGGAAATAGTAAATTGGAAAGGTAAGACGCTGAGAGGTACAATGACAGCACAAATACATGACAGATTATAAATGGGACCTACCATAGGACCCAAAAAAACAAAAATGGAAAGAATTTTAGCCTTTATGAGGTGAATATGAACAAAATACTTAAAACAAAAACTGTGTCGTTTTGTCCTTGTAATCCCACACTTGTCACAACTACTGCCTTCAACTTGCGGTTATGTGGGTCCTCCTCTTCTGTTGTCTTTGGCTGCAGAGATTCAATTCATTGATGCAATGCCAACCACGCATCAACATCGCATGTGATGCTCTGTCTCGTCTGATCAGCCAGCCACAATTTTGCTGAGTTGGCGCACGTGCGTACATCATAGTGGGGTCTATACAATCGTACGGCTCTGAAATGTGCGTACGTGCGTGCGTTTGTACTCGTGTCAAGTCGACTGATGTCCTGGGTTTTATTAACCTTTTGACAAGTGATTATTGATTACAATGATTTCGGTGTAAAGTTGATTTTCAGTTTTGCTTATCACAGATTTCATGCAGGTCTCTTGTACTGGATCATGGGTTAATATATTTTGAAGCTGGATCAACCCAGAGCACATGGACCAAAAAGTCTGGGCCTTAAATCCAATCTCAGATCTAGCAAGTTAAAACCAAGTCCAATATCTTTTGAAAACCGATTATTTTCAAAATTTAATCATTAATATTGATGTATCATCATATGATTAGATAAGTTTAAATTAAGAATAAAATAATATCTGATCAAATTATGAAATATTATTATCAATATCTAAATCAATACTTATTATAAATACGTATAACATCAATCTAGTATTTATATATCAAAAAAATTATGTGCACCCATTTTTGGTACATAATTTGTGTACATAGATGAGGTGTTATCATATGATTGGATGTTTCTTTTATCATATGATGACACATGTTTTAAAATCATCTAATTATATTATGACACATCACTGTGTACATGAATTGTGTACAAAAAATAGGTACACATAGCATTGTTCTTTATATATACTATATAATGTAAATTTTGAGTATATCAGAATGATTGTAATGACCAATAAGTTGTAAACTCAAATGGGTTCTTCCTATTTTTACATTTGAAGGTGTTTGTTTGGATTGACTAGCCCAACGTGTCAACCATGATAGTTGATAAAGGAAATACTGACATGGGAACTCTTGTTTATGTGATTCCATTTAGGCATTGTTGTGTTGTGTACCACTCAAAACCATGTTTGCATTATTTAGTTGCATAGCACTTATATTTATAAAGAAACTTTGACACAAAAGAGGCAAGGCTTTACACTTGAGACTCCCTTAATAATCCTACTTTATTTGCAATTTTAATTTTCCTAGGTCACGCACAATTTAAATCCCTCCTCCTCCAAAATGTTTTTAAAAAAAAAAATAATATGTATATCTAGTTTTAAATCTTTTATCAGACACTCAAATGATATATCATCATATGTTTGAATATTATTTTATCTTTAATTTAAAATTATCTTAATATATAATGATACATCATTTAAATATTCAATTGGGTATTCAAAACTAGTTGCGTGTAATTTTTATTGTTTCTAAAATCAACACCGAACACATCCCTTTTCAACTCATCTTCACCTTTTTAAAATTGTTTTTATTTATCTTTTTCACTATTTTTTCCTTTTTCTTATTATTATCACTTTCATGAATGTCAATTCTTTAATGTTCATGGATCATCTTTTAGAAGGCCAGAACCTGAAGCAACCACCCAAGGAATTGAAGCAACAACAATACATAGTGCACAATCTTTAAGGTAGCATGTTCAATGCTTTTCCACCACCCACTTCAAGTAAAATTTATAATGAGTTTGGGGTTCTTTGTATTGCTTCATTATGTTGGCCTTCAATAACCAACAAACATAATATCCATCTCCAAAGTTTGTTGGGATGTAAGTCCAATTAAATTATATAGGCATGCTCACAAGTCACATGAATTAAAGTAGATGGCTTGTTATCTCTTCACACTTGATGTACCTTTACTCATATGTAGTTATACTTTAACTTTTAAGTGCTATTATCATTTGCACCAATGTAATACATTAATTCTTTACATACCCCCAAGTCAAAGTCACAAGTACCAAAAAAAATAAACTTAATAATATTTTTTAAAATAATACGTTATAGCATTAACACTTATAATCAAATTTAACATCGATAATGATTAAATAGTTTATGAGATTATAAATTATGGCGATAGGTTTTAGATAATAAAACTTAAAACCAAAATCATAATAAACTGTGTATTAAAATGAATCAAAGTATACAATATCTTAAGAATAAATTAACCAATTTTGAAGATTGAATCGAGATTGTGGGTAGCAATTAAAAGTAGGCACATTATGTGATATTTCATTGAATTGGGTAGTTCTCTTTTTTCATGAAAGATGTTATTGAAAAGGTGTTAGGTTCCTTTTTAAAGTTTTCTAATGAAAGATGGTGATGGGTTGCCTCAAAAAGTAGCTCTCCTATAAAGGAACGACCAACTAGTTCCTACCCACAGAACCAAGTTCCACCTTTATAAATTAAATATTTATGATTTGGAAATATTTTTGTTGTTTTCTGAAGTAAATGTAATTAACATATAATATTGATGTTAAACAACAGTCTCATTAATAAGTTGTACCATACTATTAATTTTATAATAATATTATCCGTTAATAAATTTGAGAGTTTAAATTTTTGTCATAATTATTAAACTTTTTTTAATTTATATGATATAATGATTGTAAATATAATCTTTGGATTAGTTTATAACTAATATAGACGAAATTTCTAATTATTTTTAAAAAAATTCATAACTATCCATTTGGCACAATTTGTTAATTTAGTTAGAATCTTAATTGTTAATTAAACACATACAAAAAATTTACAAAAACCCTTACGGAAAAAACACATGGAGAAAGGCCTACTAGGATAAAAATGTGACAAACAAGAATGGTTGAATTACCTTCGGGGTAACAGTACCGGGGCATAATAGAGCCAAGACATTAATTAATTAAATAAGGCCAAAAGGCTATTTCACACCTAAGATATGTTGTTTTCTCAAAATTTTCCCTGTTAACTTTAAAAATCTCATTTATCCACCTATGAATAGTTAAAACTAACGGTTTCAAGGGTAAAATCATTATTTTATTTATATTATAAAAACTAAACCTAAGTTCGATTTAATTTTCCCTCATAAACCCTAAAACTAACAATTTCTCTCCATCCAAATTTTAAAAAGCAGCATTTTTTCCCTAAAGGTTTTCAATTTTTCGAATTGTTTTTTCGGTGTTGTGTTCTTCCTTTCTGATGACGGCTCTCTTTCTCTCAACAATATGATTTGTCTTCTCGATGGCTCTCCCAGGAGAGCTCGTCGAAAGCAGACCGTCAGAGAAGAGTTATCGTTTGGAGGTTGTCGGAGAGGAAGAAATGACACCGAAAAATTGAATCTGAAAATTAGAAATCCTAAAGGGGAAAATGTTATTTTTTAAAACTTGGGTTGAGGTGAAATTATTAATTTTTAGGGTTTAGGGAGAGACAATGATATAACAAACAGACTCAGTTAATTTTAACAGCTTATGGGTGGGTAAATAAGAATTTTAAAGTTAACAAAGGAAACTTAAGAAATGCCCATATTTTGGGTGGGAAATAGTCCTTTGGCGATTAATTAATTAATTAACCCTTAATGATAGTTATGTATCCTTAAATTAAGTAATTGAAAAGACAAACGGGAGGGGGGAAATGAAAATGAAAATGAAAATGATTAAACAGTAAAGCTCCCCAACAACCTTACCTCTTGAAATCCCATTATGTTAGAAAGTAACAAAATCATCCATCATCATCATCTATTTCTACAAAAGGGACTTATCATCCTCACCGTATTATTCATTTTCATGCTCCAGCGCACAAAACAAATATTTTTTTTGAAGTTTTTAATGGACATAATAATTAAGGTGTTATTTTAAATTAAAAATAAAATAAAATTTAATAACATATTAATATATTATTATTTATTATAACCACTTATAAAATCGAAACAAATATTTTATATTAAAAATATTAGTATTAATATAAGATAAATACTTTTTATTATTATTACAATCAATCTAGAATTATATAGTTATTAATATTTTATCTAATAATATAGTTATTAATTTAAATTGATATATTATTTTTAAATTGAAATATTATTTAAAATTTTTTTAATATTTTATTTTTAAAAAATATATCTAAAAATAGTATATAATTCAAAAAAATTAAAATTTTGATACGACAATATGAGTAACAGGCGAAATATTGTAATTTGGGGCAAATAAAGATATTGTTAAACCAGGGGAACCAAATCTTAGACGTGATTGGGTTTGGGGATCACACTAAACCCACTTGCCAATCACAAAAGGACACACCGTCATTCCAAGGGCAGTACAGTCAATTAACAAGCCTCGTGATTGCGAACAATCTCGACAGGAAATTGCTGTGGGCTCCACCTTGTTTTCTTTTTGTCGGTCTTCCTCTACTCATTTCTTCTTATCTCTCATAATTAATAAATAAAATAGCATATATTTTTTAATATTTTATAGTAAAACACTGCATAATTGGCTTTGAAAAAAAAAAAAAATCTTAATCTCATTTATTTGCCTTTTTTGTGATATATTTATTAGTTCAAAAAATTAGGAAAAATAAATATATCGCTTTTAAAATTAATTAAAAAAGTAATTATATAAATAACATCTTTTAAAAAAATAAATGGAAAATTACTCTCTATAACTTTTGTTAAACTTTTATAACTATTAGAATATGGCATGACAAATTTGTTATAATATATAAAAGAGATTTTAATCGGGATGGACTGATGGTATATTTTTAAGTGAAAATGGATACATTGTTGGCAAAAAAGAATTAAGAAGGGTGAGGGTGTATTTCTATAGAAAATGAAGGGGTTGAACAAAAATGGGTAAAAAATTATTTACAAATGAAAATCTGAATTAAATAGGTGTGATTTGCCTAGTAAGCTTATTCACAATTCATAAATGATTTTGATTATATAGAAAATATATATTTTTAGTAAATATTTTGGGTAAAATTAAATTTTACAAGACAAAATTACATTTAAAGCATTTTATAGTAAATGAAAATAAAAAGATAAATATCAATACTTTATATATAAAATTATACATAAAAATTATATATAAAATTAATTTTATTGTCAATGAAAAAGGTATATTAAGATTTAAGAGTTAATATATATTTTTCAACAAGTGTTTACTTATTTTATAATATCCTGTAAAAAAAAATTGAAAAACTCTTACTTAAGAAATATCATATAACACCTTATACAAAAAAATAAATGTTATTTGAAACCCAAAAGATGCAAAACATGCGAATACAAAATCAGAGAATATTCATTTAAAAAAAAAAAATGAAGTTAAACACTTGATGCTGTCTAGAGTCTAGACGCAGAAAATACAAAAAGTTTACTTATTTCACCCACAAAAGCTGACAATTATACTGAGAAACAAACACCACCTTCACCTTCTTCCTTTCAAATTTCTCTCCTTTCCACACCCTGCAAAAAATTAAAGTCAAAAGAAAGAAAAAATATAAACATCCAGCTTTATTGCAAGTAACATGATTCTCGTTTTGACCGCTTTACATATAAATACTTCAATTTCTTAATCTTAATATTATTTTACAAATACATATTTCATACCATATAATATAATACAATAAATATATATATAAAATAATATGATATATATTATTATTGATATAAAAATATATTTACAAAATTTTCAATATATAATAATTATAATTTTTTATATATAATAAAATATGTGTGTTTACCTTCAGAATTTTTATTATGTACCTGAATATTCTTTCCCGAGTCAAGACAAGTAAGAAATGTCTAATGTTCATCATCTGTCTTCATCTTCCATATATATATATATGAAATTTACAGATTAAATTGTCTGTGTGTACATCAGATTAAGCTTTCATTTGGGTATCTTCCTCTATATTCTTTCATTTTCTGAATAAAAAAATGAACTTATTTATTGAACAAGATTAAATTGTCTTAATTTGTACTCAGTCTTGTTTATGTGCTGTGTATAATGTTTATAGCAGTTCATGGAAGTTGATTGTTATTTAAAAATAATTTAGTGTAATTGTCATCAACTATTCCAATAAAATAATGTACAGTTTGTTTGTTTCCCTAGAAAAGAAAAAAAAAGAAAATTGAAAATGTAGGTAGCTCCATGCCTCGCATCAACAACAAAACAGCTCCTCTTCTTAATAAACAAATCTCTCTTTCCTCTAAACTACACTCCACTCCTCTCACGCTGCACGTTTTTATTCACCTCAGCTTTGTCACTTTGTAAGCGCACACACGCACCAATGGCTGAACATCTGCTTCCTTCACCCTCTGCTTCTCTTTCCACTTAAACGGTGTGTCGTTTTTGGTTTCTTTGCAAATGCCGAAGCCTGCTTCATTTCTATTTTCCTGATCTCTCCAGATCAGTTGTACCGTCTACATTCTGGTACTTTTTTCTTCTCTTTTTGAACTTCTTGAACCTGCATTTGTTGCTTTCAACTTCTGAGTTGAGATTTAGTATCTTCTAGTTTTTTTTTTTTTTTGAATTTCTGGGGGGGGTATTTATGATGCAGTTAATATACTTTTGTGGTTTTTAGTTAAGATTTAAGCTCATAAATTTGTGGTCTGTAACTACTTTTTTAAGTTAGATATTTTCTTCTTTATTTTCTCTTATGTTATTGTTTTCATTTAATTTTTTGGTTTTCTTTCAAATTTCTTTATATAATGAAGCTTGGTACAACTAAATAATTGAGTTCATGATTTAAAACTTGAGATTAGATTGCAAGTATACAACTTTACCCTTTAAATCATTAGTTTCGATGCGTAACTGCTTAGAGTCATGCAATGTGCTATGTTGTGCTCCATAATTCTTGACAAGTTCTATTTTTAATCGATTAAAAAATGGATTTATGATATTTTGTTAAAAAAGGATAGGGCTTTAATAGCAAAATTTTGTTCTTTTTACTTGGCTTTCAAGGATCTTTTTAGTTTTTTTATTTAATCTTTGAAGTGATACTTCTACATGTTCTTCTCTATATTTCTGAAGAAGATTTGTTTGCTTCTAAGGTTACGCATCAGTTGAGTGACTTAGATAGACAGTGTAACTTCTCTCTTTCTTGTACATTTATAATGTACTTTTTGAGTATTTTGAATATTCTGTGATTTCTCATGGCAATGCAAGTCTCTGATGTACACACAGGAAAGGTTTTCAAGCGGACCATTAAAATGGAGCAGTATGAGATACTAGAACAAATTGGGAAGGGAGCTTTCGGCTCAGCTCTTCTTGTGAGGCATAAGCATGAAAGGAAGAAGTAAGAATGAACCTTGCATTGATTTATATGTATAATTTTTAACTTTCTTGTCACTTGTTATATAGAGTTTACTTGATAGAGAATTGCAGTTTGATATTGTGATTCATCTTTTGATCATTGGTTTATGTTTTCATTTTGCTTTTTTTGGGTATATTAAGGTATGTGTTAAAAAAAATTCGGCTTGCCCGTCAGACTGATAGGTCACGTAGATCTGCTCATCAGGAGGTTGGTATTCTTTGTTATGATTTGTCTCTATTAATTATTCATATCTCAGCGTTGCATTATTCTACTACATTTGTATCATCAAATGTTTTGTTTTCATTTCATTGTAACCCTGTCCCAGAAGTTTCTCTATATAGTCAAAAATACAAAAATGTAAGCTTTGTTCTTACCTTTCTATTTCTGGATCTACAAAAAATAAGTAAATAAATAAATAAAAGAGAGGGGAAAAAGGTACAACCTGAATTATTTAGCTGTCCAAATTTGTTTCCTCATGCAATGATTCAAAATTCAGAACTGGTCATGATGAATTATGGTGACAGAGTATACTGATATTGTACTTTGATTAAAGTATTTCCATTTTCGGTTTGTTGTATTGCCACTGCCATCTTTGATTATGAACATCTTTTTGGAGCTTGAAACTGACCCTTTTTCTGCCTCATATAGATGGAGCTCATTTCTAGAATACAAAATCCATTTATTGTGGAGTATAAAGATTCTTGGGTAGAAAAGGTATGCAGTTTTTGTATTCTTTTATTAATAGCTGAGTAGCCAAATGAGTCTTTTTTATTGAATTTTATTTTTTTTATGTTGTTTTTCTTCCATTAGTGCTGATAAAGGATCTATTTGTTTCCCTAATTTACTTTCAGTAGTTTCCTCATGTTTTAATCTAAGAGTGCTGAACATTTTACTGAAGTTTAATTCTCAAAGAATGCAAATCAAATCTTACATATGTATTTTTCTTTTACTTTCCTGTACATTGATTTACCAAAGACAGTCTGCTAAACCCAATTGCTCCCAGAAATATTTGTAAACCTGTCATTGAAGGATAACTGCTGCTATAATTTGTTCAAACCAAATACTAAGCTCTCATATGCAGCTCTGATGGGCATCTCAATTACCAGTGAACGCATTTTCTTCCACCAAGCTTTCTACCACTATAGCACCTGGCTGGTGATATACAGGCTAATGTTGGTCATCTTTGATGCATTTGGTTTCAGGGTTGCTATGTATGCATTATCATAGGCTATTGTGAAGGAGGAGACATGTGAGTATTCTTTCTTCATGATGTCAAGATTTCTAGAATAACAATTGATCTGCTCAGACTTGAGCCTTAAAAAACTTAAGCTGTTTATGCTAAGCTTTTCATTTGATATAGGGCGGAAGCTATAAAGAAGGCTAACAACAAGCTATTTTCTGAAGAGGTTTATTTTCTTTTTAATTTATCCTTTTCCCTTTTCTTTTAGCCTCTTGTGGCAAAGTAATTTTCACTTCCCTTGTACAATTGCTTTATGCATATAGCATCTACTATTATCAGAAACACTTGTATCTGATAATCAAATATTGCAAATTTAACAGAAGCTCTGTAAATGGCTTGTTCAACTCCTGATGGCACTTGACTACTTGCATGCAAATCATATTCTTCATCGTGATGTCAAGGTCAGTCACATATTGAAGAAAATACTACTGTTAGTCTAGTTTCTTGAAATTGATCATTCTGATAGTGTTTCATGAATCTTTCAGTGTTCTAATATCTTCTTGACTAAAGATCAAGATATTCGACTTGGTGAGTGGGTTTTTGTTTCTCATCCTTCTCTTTAAGGGGATTATAATTCTGCTAAACAAGTGGTCAACAACTGTGCAGGTGATTTTGGACTTGCAAAGATTTTGACTTCAGATGATCTTGCTTCATCTGTAAGTAGTATGAGTTGGATTGATGTCTTTAGTTCTGAGCTTCTTGTTGCTTTTGCTCGACTTCATTAGTGAGAATTATCATATTTCAATTCAGGTTGTGGGAACTCCCAGCTATATGTGTCCTGAGCTTCTAGCTGATATACCTTATGGTTCCAAGTCAGATATATGGTCTTTAGGTAAGTTCTGGATTTACATTCAAGTCTAGTATGTGTGTAGAGTTTATTTCGCCTTACTGTCTTATGGTGTTCAGAGGCTGTCTATGTATTTATTTATCTTGAATATACGTTATACAGGATGCTGTATATATGAAATGACTTCACATAAGCCTGCATTTAAAGCATTTGTAAGTCTTTGTGCCTTCTCTTATCGCTCTGTTAATCTTAGAGCTTGTTACTCTACCTCTTTTATATGCATTTACAATTGAAATCTCGGTTCACAGTTTTTCATAATTGTGTGCGTACGTTTGACTACCTCAGAGATCTGATTCTTTGATTTTAACAGGGGATAATGTGATGTGTCTTCCTACTTTTGGATGTGGTCAAAAAAATTTTTTTTTTTTTGGTCTGTTGAGGATAATTTTATTTTTACCCATTTACTGCACAGTATGCATTGTCCTTATTTAGGGTAGCAACACTTATATTTAATGTCTCTTGAGACCAGCACATTGGATAATATGTGATTAAGCAAATGTTGGTAGCTGATCATTGACTTTGTAATAAAATAGCTATGGCCAAGCTGTCATTATAACTCTGAAGTTTTCATTCAGATATGTATTTGGGTTAAATAGGTTTGACCAGTATGGATGAACATCTGCAACAACTAGCATAATTTGGACAGGAAATTTTGTTGCTCGGTAGATCATGTCAGCCAAAGTAAAGGCGTTGTGTGGAGCTTGTACTGACAGAAAGAGTAGTGTGCTTACAAGCCATAGCTCCTCTTAGATAATTGAATTCACCTTTTGATTTGTCGGGCACCTGAATAATGGAGGTTGTGGGTTTAATTGTGTTATAATCAATTTGATGTTTGCGTCAATAAACAATAGTTTGTCCAAATAATATAACACCTTAGGTGAATTTCTATAGTTTGCTTGGGAAGAGAAAGGAAAAACACTGTATAGTGCTTTAACAGCTGTCAAACTAGCTTCAGGCACCTTAGGTTTATAGGGGTTCAATAAACTGATTATTCTGAGATTCCTGTGTCCCAAACGAAAGAAAAAAATCCATAAACCATGCAACTCTATCTTTTTTTTTTAAAAAATCTATTGCAGACTGTAAATCTTACCTTTTTGTGGATGAAAGTAACTTTCAGTACAAGTAATACTAGAAAGCTTTCCTGTATTTTCTGTATTGTATTTAACTTTCTTTGACACCAGCAATTGTTTTATAAATTCTTGTAAGTTATTTTGCCTTTTTTTTAAACATGTTTTCTGTTTTGACCAGGATATGCAAGCTTTGATCAACAAAATAAATAAATCAATAGTGGCTCCACTTCCAACAAAATTCTCTGGTGCCTTGTAAGTCATCTTCCTTCCATTCTGAAATGGAAGTTGAGTATGCTTTATTGTTTGGAAGACATTGATATTTTAATTAAACGATCCAGTCCCATGCACCATTTGAGGTTAATAAATGGTAGCAAGATTAGTTGAGGAGAAGAGGAAGTTGCAAATGATTGAGATGTATTCAGTGTTTAAATACTTATTACATCTCTATTTTCACCCTTCTTTTAATTGTTTAAATATATGTTAACTTTTATGTAGCGAATGCTGTTAGTCTAATCATATTGCTCAATATTGCTTTCAGTCGTGGTCTTGTTAAAAGCATGCTGCGGAAAAATCCAGAGCTAAGGCCAAGTGTACGTATATTCACTTTATCCTATCTATGCTTAATTAAAAGCATCTCATTGTATGATGATACACCAACATTGTAGTTACTGAACAATGATCCGGTCATGCTGAGTTGATTTTATAAAATTTAATGATAGGCCCAGCATGTTTATCTGATGTGCCTCATGTTGATGCCTGCATCCTCATGGTAAAATCCCTAAGTGATTAGTTCTTGAGAAGGAAGAAAAATGATATTGTGGTTACTCATTATGAATGAAATGCATATCTCTTGCTTCACCATATTCTGTATGTTTCACAAATGGCTCTCTACAATTTAGTAAGTAGTCAAATAATTTCAGTAAAATTTACCTCATATGATTAATTTCAGTTCTTAAAAGACCTAGAAGCAAACAAAACTTATTGGCTTTTCTGATCTGTTAGTTGAAAGTGAAATTATCACTAGAAGAAGCTTTAATACATAGAATGAAATTTGTTGTTTGGTTGTGGTTTGATGGTTTCCTCGGTTTAACTGTGCACGCTACAAGGGAAGGTAGAAGATCATCCTCTTGTGATATGTTGAAGATACTTTTTTGTTGCTGCATCTTCTGTTTTTATCTGGCCATTGGTAAACTGGAATGTATTTTTGTTTAAATATCTGCCTTTTTGCATTAATATGGGTGGTTTTCCAACATGGCAGGCTGCAGAACTGCTCCAGCACCCACACCTTCAGCCTTATGTTCTGAAGGTTCATCTTAAAATAAATAGCCCTAGACGCAATACTTTACCGAGCCACTGGCCTGAGTCTCATTACATAAGGAGGACAAGATTTTCAGAGCCAGACTATGTTCCTGTTGCTTCTTATAAGACAAAGCGACATTCATTCAGCAATGATAGGAATTTGAATCCAAGTATATCTGGAGCTGAGCAAGATTCTGTGTCTTTTACAAAAGGAATACGTGATACTCCAGATTATTTGAGTCGAAGGTTATCAGCATTATCTGTTGAAAGCAGCCATGAAGGGACTGTCATCTGTAAGTCAATTGCTTCAAAAACTCCAACTGCTACGAAGATTCCAAAGCTTACGCCAGCAAAAGCTTCTACTGGTTATAGGAGACAGTCAGAGCGCCCAAAGAAACCTGAATTTGTATGATCATACAAAACTTTCTTATGCAAACATATGCACAGAAATCTCTTCCATTTCCAAGAGTAATTTTTGTTAGTTTCATAGTTCTGAGTTCTAACATTTCAATTCCTTATTTATGCAGCATCCTGATAAACATACTCCTACAAAAAAGGCTGTACCTACAAATCGCAGAGCATCTTTTCCATTGCCAACAAGAACTGCAATTCAAGAATCTCATTGCAGGCCTAGTACTGGTATTCTTCGCCGTGTAAAATCTCCAGATGTTTCTGTTAATGAGCCTCGAATTGACAGGATAGCTGAATTTCCATTAGCCTCATATGAGGACGCCTTCTTTCCTGTCACCAGAATTTCACCTACCTCAGTAAAAGGCTCTTCCGGCTCACCACAGTATGTTGACCATTCGATCACCAAAGACAAATGTACAGTTCAGATATGTGATAGAACCTCTGCTCCCAATTTCACTGAAGCATGGCAGGGAATTCAATGCAGCATGTTTCAGGTCAACGAAGAGGATGGAAGCAACTCATCTGATCAAAATGCAACAGCAGGGGCTTCCAGCCGGACTTCATCAGACACACGACGCCGTCGTTTTGACACCTCATCATTCCAACAACGTGCCGAGGCTTTGGAAGGCTTGCTTGAATTTAGTGCAAGATTGCTACAACAGGAAAGGTACGATGAGCTCAGTGTACTACTAAAGCCATTTGGACCTGGCAAAGTTTCACCTAGGGAGACTGCTATCTGGTTGACTAAGAGTTTCAAGGAAAATACTCTTAAGCAAGAAGATTGATTAACACCAGAATCTGCTGCCACTTCTGTACCATATTTGTAGCAGTAACAATCTTTACAATTCGAGCTTATTTTTTTAATTTCTCTATCAAGCCATTAGGGACTTAAGCAAATGCTAATCCATAGGTTTTAGTGGATTTACATGCTCCTTCCATGTATCTTAGTCTCAGGTCTCCTGATTTTCATTAACATGGATAATGTTGTATTATGGGTCATGGGTACAGACTCTTAAGTTACTCAAAAAGAGGGTCGGTTGTAGAAAACTATAGCTCAAATGCAGTCACCAGACTTGTACTATAATATTTTATCTTCATGAACATTTCTTTCCATGCATTTTTGGAATCTCTCTCCTCAACTTTTTTCACCTAAACCATCTAGATCATGAACCTGTAGATTCCCAGGTCCAAAATTTTGTTCTCTGTATTTTATGTAAGTTTGAACTTGAATGCCAGAATATACCATCTTACATTATTCAATCTCCATTGCATCCATTTAATAGGCTGTTTACAGTCTTGATTCAATATGTTTGAAACATGCAATATATATAACTTACCCATTTTGTGATTGAGCAATGTTACGTGTATCCAGTTTTGAATATTCAATTAAATATTTAAATAATGTATTATTATATGATTAAATATTATTTTATCTTTAATTTAAAATTATTCAATTATACAATAATATATTATTTAAATACGTAATTGGGAAGTTAAAATTCTGTATATTAATTTTACCGTTTGTGATCAACAAATTTCACCATAAGTTTGATCGAGATATGGGTTCAGTCCCTAGTCAATGCCAACACAAGCCTCCATCTACTGAAAAAAGATTCATTCTAGAGGCAGGCTAATCACGTCCTAAGAGGGCTAACTAATCTATATTTCTTGATGTGGACAGGATTCAATTTTAATAGATCCAAACAAACTAGCTAAACTAATCCTACGTCTATGCTAACGTATAAACAAAAGAACTGAGAAGACTTTTTTTGGCTTTGAAAGTAAAACAAGGGACTAAATTGAGCAACTGGGAAAGCTTGCCTGCCTTTATAATATAATAACAGAAGAAAAGAACTGTCCCTTTCACTTCAAGGATGAAATAAAAAGCACTAAAGGAGCAGTTGGGAAAACTCCAACAAGGTAGAGGAATCTTCGTTCAGAAAGTCGCAAGTGGCTCAATAAAGAGAACTTTTGCAGGCCTTGACCAATATGTATTTCCCCATTAATCTACTTGACCGAATAGGTCGGAAAACAGAAGAAGAATATAAAAATATAGTATTGAGGCATGCATGCATGAGTCAACATGATCAAGTTTTGCATATATTAGACATGGCCAACTGCCATGCACAATCAGTTGTAAGAAATTAGCCGGTAAAGATAGTATCAGAGATGGGGAAGGCAAGCAAATGGATGATAAACTTCTTGTTAGGAAGAAAGGATCAGGAGAAAGACAAAAAGAAAGATGTTTCTCTTGAAGAAAGTATGCCGCCACCAACACCACCAAGTATTAAGAGGAGATGGAGCTTTGGAAGATCATCGAACAAACAGAAATTTCATAAGAGTTCCAAATCTTTTGACTTTATCACCACAAACTCAGCAGCAAGACAAGCTATTTTAGAGTTGCAGAATCAGCAGATCAATAACAGCTTGGCTTTGGTTGTGGAGCCAACAAAACCTGCAAGAGGTGAAATAATAAGCAAACCAGTTCAACATGCAGCTGCCACCAAAATTCAAGCTGCTTATCGATCTTATTTGGTACTAATCTCAACTTCTCTTTTCTATGAATGCATAATGAATTAGTGAAGTGATAATTAATGAATGGTTTAAAATGTTCTGCAGGCAAGGAAGGCATTGTGTGCTTTGAGGGGACTGGTGAAGTTACAAGCACTGGTAAGGGGTCACATAGTGAGGAAGAAAACAAGTGCCACTCTTCGAGGTATGCATGCGTTAATGGCGATTCAAGTTAGAGCTCGGTTTCAGAGGCTGCAGATGGCTGAGGAGTCACAGTTTGTTGTCAAAAGCCAATCTTTAAGACACAGCACGCATATTCCTCAAGACATCGGGATTGGCTTCACAAGAGCACACAGAGTAAGCCTTGTTATTTCTTTCCCATCTGCACTATTTTCCTTGAATGTTAGTTTTCCAGTCGACCAAACATGAGGTATATAAATAATAGAGTTTTAAAACAAGCACACAGAGGGACCTAGTTATGCAATAGCTAACAAGGGATATATAATTTTGAATCATGGTAGGAAGCAATTGATACAAATCTTCATGGAAAACATGGGATTCCCAAGAGGAAATATGAGTATTTGAATCATGCACAAATTGGAAGAATAGAGCATGGTGTTACCACATTTTTTTCGGGAGAGGTTTCAATCTCAAAGCGAGAACATCACCAATACGAGGAGATCTCTTTCTCCACAGCACAGAACACTCCCAAGCATTATCAGAAATTGTCCAACAGTATTCCAGGAAGAGCCTCTCTCGGCAATGAACAACCGGATTATTCAAATGCTCTGCTCCACGAACCAAATTACATGTCTAAGACAGAATCTTCCAGGGCAAAGTCCAGGTCACAGAGTGAACCAAAGCAGCGTCCCAAATGGGGCGTGAGACAGAAAACAGATAAACGAACAGCTTCAATGGACCGAACCAATGTCCTGCTGGACACTCAAACACGACAGTCTTCTCCAAATTCAATAAGGATTGTTCATGGAAACCAGGATCCTTGGTTCATCAAGCTCTATCGATCGAAGAGGATTCTCAGGGACTGTGAGTCTGTTGCCAACAGCACAGCAACCAGTCATTCCAAGTACCGCAACTCTCTGATAGAGTATGAGGTAAGTTATGATCGAGACTTCGCTGGATCTAGACTGCAGATTGCTTTTCTTGAATATTTGTTTGCCTGATAAAATTTCGTTGAATGCAGCCCCATGTGAACCTGTATTAATAATCCATGGTTTGCTCCCTTGACATTGCTGGGACGGTTTTAGGACGAGGGAACAGACATACACAAGACATCTGATTCAAGTTTCAACGAAAGAACAAATGGGGAAGATGAGATGATATTGTGGAAATATATTCTAGAGAGTAGAGATCACTGGTTTCTAACTCATTAATCAAATGTTACACCATGAATTATGACTAACAAATTATAATGAACTTCAGTGCTTGCATAAATCTTTTTTCAGGAAGCAGAACAGCTGCAGGCTCATGAATTTCAGAAGGAAAAAAAAAAAAAAAGATAAAACGCACAAACACAGATTAAAAAAGAAATTAACATCAAATGAAACAACTTCCAAATATTCGAGCTGTTAAATAAGTTGATGTAATATCTTAAGCCCAAATAATAATAATAATAATAATAATAATAATAATAACTATATCATAATCCGGCGGAGTAGCTCAAGAGATAACAATATCTAACAGTTAAAGGTGAATAATAAATTGTATGAAAGAGGAAGCTATCTTTGCCATTTGTTTGTCTGGTACTCCATGTATCCCTAACACATGCGAATAACAGTGAATTCAGCAATGTAACATTTCCATTCCAATTTCATTAAATTGGTGAATGTACAAAAGTCATATAACCAAATATATGGATGTGAAAAAAGAAAGCATATCTATAAGGGGGCGTTTGGTTTGGGTAATGTTTGATTACTAAAATAGAAAGATTACCTTGAAGATAGATTACTTATAAGATTACTGAGTATAAATGATTACTATGTTTGATAAAATTTGATAAGTATAAATAATTATTGTGTTTGGTTAAAGGTAATAAAAGATTACTAGTAAATTATTTTACTTAAATGTCCTTGAATATAATTATTTTTAAATATTTTTTATATTATTTGTCATATTAATTAAAAATAAATTTATTTTTATCTCAAAAAATTAATAAATAATAATTTTTCTATAATAAACTCAAGATTACCGCAGTAATCTTTAAATACCTAAGGTGAAGGTGGTAATCAGATTACCACCTATATTATCTGCCACGTCAGCATTGATAATAGAAGATTACTGTAATCTTTTATTACTGACAAACCAAATAAGGAAATAAAAGATAGATTACCAAGGTAATAATAAATTCTCCCAACCAAACGCACCCTAAGTATAATATCCTAATCCAGTAATTTGACTCACTGTTAAAATTTTGTCTTTCTTGAGCATACAATCTATTACAGTTTTACTTTCAAGCTACTTAATCAAGTTTATTTTATCATCTCAAAGCAATATAAAATGTTCATTCATAATACCCAACAATTCTTCTATACTTTGTGGATGTGAAATTTGTCTAAAGAGTGTTACATAATCTTTCAAATTTGTGTTATTGAACCAAATCGGTAATGCATTGAAAACTTTATTGGGTATCAAGTTAGGTAACCTGGGGGAAAACCCCATCAACTTCAGTAAGAAGGTGAAAATACTAATACACAAAAGAGGACTCTACCTAATTTCCTTACCCTTCATTCTCGATTCTTATGGATAACAATCCTCCTAGGTAAGACATAAGACTGTCCCAAATAACAAAATCTCTACAAGAATTGATGTGCTTACTGGTTTAATGTTTTATGGAATGTGATGGGAACCTAATTACAAAGGTCTACCACTCCAGAAGGCAACCCAGGAGGTGAGGATGTTAGCCCAGTTGAGAGCAAAGTTAAAGACCAAGGGACTGAGGGCAGAATGGAGAATTCACTAGTGCAGTTGAAGTTAGTTGAAGTTTCCTGCCAGCATTCAGAAAAGAGTCCAGTGGTGGGCCCAGGGACAGTTAGGAGGCTGCCCTTATAAAGAAAAAATGCAGGCATTAGAGGATCATCTCAGAAAAGTTTGTTGCCACTGGAAGAGAAATAGGGAGAGGGCTGGCTCTCGAAACCCAGCAGAGTTATTGTCATTTATAGTTGTTTTGTTATTGTTTTGTGTGGAACCTTGTTTATTTTGTTGAACTCTTGGCTGTGGATTTGTCTTCTTACAAAAGTCATTTCTATTATATAGATTTGGAATGAATTATCAAATCTGCTCTATATAAACTTCTATGGAATTGTTCATTTATGACAGACGGAATGCCCATGAGAATGATTATGAAACTGTGGTTATCTTATTTTTTTTGTTGTCATAAGTGAATCTTAAGAAGTTGATGAATGTGTTGCGGTAGGCAGGAAACTGGAACATTGAATCTGTAGGAAGGAGCTGTGCTTAGAACCAGCTGGAGGAGCTGCTGAGAGCTGCTAGAACCACCAGTTCGGAACTCAGTTAGCCACACTCACAGGTTTGCAACAAATTGGTATCAGAGCCGACGAGCCAGGTAATGGTAACAACAAGGATGGAAGGGAGAGTTGAGGAATTAGAGAAGCATTACAAGGACTTGGCGGAGAAAGTGGCGACAATAGATGAGAAGTTGGGCTAATCTGAAGCTCAATCAACTTCACGACTTGATAAAATAGATGGAAATTTGTATGAAATACGACAGCTACTGACAAAGAATAACAAAGGGAAAGAAACTGAAACCATGCCGACACCCATGATGGGTCATTCACAAGCACCACCTTCACCGGAGACATGCGTTGTTACGGGAGATAATTTTGACCAGGCCATTCCACCACCGCCTCCTCTATTTCCTGGAGTTGGAGTAGTTTATGGGGAGGGTTCCAGAAACAACTATAGGCCACACCATGGCCACGCAGATCATTGGAATTGTCGGGACCATTATCACAGGAGGATGGAACTTCCTTTGTTTAGCGTAGAAAACCATGGGGCTGGATTGCCAAGGCTGAGCGATATTTTCAAATGAACGGTATGGATGAAAGGGAACATTTGTCGACGGTGATCCTTTGCTTCGAAAGCGAGGCTTTGAGCTGATGGCAATTTAGGGAGTTGTGGCAGCCGTTCAGAGAATGGAAGGAGTTGAAGAAGGAGTTACTTCTCCGTTTCGGGTTGACGCAGAACCGTACGCCCTATGAACAAATCATTCTTCATCGACAGACAGGAACGTGGCGGAGTACTGAGCACGCTTTGAACAACCGGTGGCCATGTTGCCGGCGGTGTCCATTGATTGGTTGAAGGGCGCCTTCATGGCTGGGTTGAACCCCTGCATTTAAGCAGAATTGCGGCTATTAGCACCAACGGGCCTCCGATCGTTAATGCAAATGGCGGCAGATGTAGAACAACACGACTGGGCATTATATGGCATGGGAAGGAACTCGGGTAAAGCTGAAGCTGTCCACTTCCACCCGGGTTAAGTCAATTCTTCTCTCAGTGCACCACCAGGTTACTTTTCCCACCCACCCTTTACAGGCCCAACATCACACAACCCTAACCACACCCAGAACCCACAGCCTGATTGGGCTGAGCCAACCCTTCCACACCTAAACCCAGCCAGTATACCAACAGCCCAAGCCCACTGTCAATACCCAACTTACAGCCCACCTCCGACCTAGGCCGCTTCTTTACCCAATCTTACAAACCTGACCCGATCCGCTTACCCAGCCAAATCCACAGCCCAGACCCGTAACCCTTATTCAAATCACCTCCCAACCCAAACTCCTTCTTCACCAAATATCACCCACCCTACTCCCTCAACCACCAATTTTAAACTTGAAGCCCAAGCCAAGAGTTTGTGTGAATTAGCAAGCCAAGGGAAGACCCGAAGATTTTGGCTACGAGATGGATTGTTGCACACCAAGGGAGAGCGGTTGTATGTGCCAAGATAGGGCGGATTGAGGAAAGAAATCATTCAAGAGTGCCATGATTCTACATGGGCAAGACACCCAGGATCGCAGCGCACCCGAGCACTCATTGAAAATTCTTATTTGGTGACCACCAGTTCAGAATGCAACCTGAAAAGACAGGAAAGTGGACGTTAGGCAGACAGAGGGATTGGATTTAGTTGAAAATGCTATTTGAAGATTAATGGCACAAAGACAAACAAAAAGAAATGAAATCACATACAGATGTTGATGTTTTCAGAAGCTCTCTTATGGTCGTTGTGGCATAACATGAAGTCGGAAGAGTAAAACCTAGTTTGAGTACCATCTGGACTTCTTGAGAATCAGAGCCATGAAGAGATATGACTTGGGGCATTTCTAATTCTCCACCACAACCTGCTTCGTTATTGTCTGTTGGAAGCTGTTTTACAATTTTTAAGCTTTCTGATTGTTCTATGCAATCAGATGGATCTTTTTCCTCATTTCCACCAACCTGTTCCTCTTCTTTTATTATGTTCAGAGGTTTAGCTTTGGCAATCTGTCTCAGCTAATGGTTTACTGGCATCAGTGTACTTGAGACGACAAAAATAACATCCAGTAATTTTGCTGTAAAGAAAATCGAGAGAAGAAATAATAAAAACAATAATGCGAGAAGAAAAGACATGATACCATTCAAAATACAATAATGCCCGCTGGTAACTTCCAGTCATGCTGGTTTTTGAGAATTCCCTTATAAAATAGGCATATAGATGATTCCAATTAGAAATTTTTTACTTAAAATGAGGCATGACCAAGAACAAAGAGAAGGACAGGTTTAAGGCACATGTATTGCAACATACCTGACATTGTGAACACTTTCTGTCAAGCTGATCCCATCCTGCTCAATGCACATAAAAAATTACTAACACTCGAAAAGTCGAAATGATGGAAAAAGAAGAATTTTTTTTTTTAATTATACCATGTTTTAATCTTCCATTTCAATGAAACCATAATCAGAAGTTTTTTTCACTATGCCCCCATGGTTTTATCCGTAAACCTGACCTCAATTAGGCATGTCGCATATGCATGCTAGCTTTTAGGTCTTCTCTCTCACTGAGCTCTGCTCATACACTGCTCAATAAAGATTTAAAAAAAAAGGGAAAAAGAGAATATAAAAGAACAGGCACCATAAAGGCCTCGGCAACATCCAGAATACACTATTCTTTCTTGGCAAGACGATGATGAACTTCGGCAACACCATTCATGAGATAAATCACACGAAAACTGCCAGACAAGGAAATGATTGGTTGGATAAGAAAGAAAATATTCATAATTGAAAAATTCAAAATGAAGTGCATATGTTACATCTCCCCTTACCCAGGGACAGGAAGAATGACATCATTAACAGTGCAGCAAATAATGGGACTATTTTCCTTTATATTTATATTCAAATAAATTACAAAAATAAGTGATATATACTATTCTCTTCTACATGGTATCTCACATCTAAAAGAAAACCTTCAAAGAAATCATACATAAAATGCAGGTCAAACTGCAGAATGCCACAAGAGATGATAATTAAAATGGGTCGCTGATCAATCTGTAAAGATGCTCCCAAAGAACAATCCATATTAAATTCTCTCTTCTGCTTGGTCTAAGTAAGCTGTATGAGATTGGTTCTACATCAGAAATAGCAAAAACTTTAAGCAACAGGAAGATTTGTAGCTGAGACCTCATCTAATTGGCCACAATCATCTGCATCATTAAGATTCTCATCCTCACATTCAGAATTAACACGTCATCTCCTTCTCAGTATTTTCTCCTTCAGAATATACCAAGTCTCCCACTACAACATGCATAGATCCTGTATGGTAGAATAACATAAAAGAATTCAGATGTCTCTTCCAAATAAAGCTTTCACAATAACCATTACAACAACAGATGCAGTTACGTTCACAGAATGCTTGAGGAATTTACATTTGTAAAAACAAAAATGGATACCGTGTTTTTCCACTCTCATACTTGCAGCATGGTTCCACAAGAACATCAATGTGTCTCTAAACAATATTAAAGGACCCTTGTATTTTGTGACAAAACTCAATGGTCCTTTTCTTTAATTAAATACCTTTTAAACCCATCACTCGGCATATTATGTCGAAAGGTTATGAAATTTATTAAGACCATTATTTTTAAAATTTATCAAAATCAATCTCCTCTTGCTTTAGCCTCTAAACTTGCCAAAATGTCAAAAGCATCATAGTCATTTAAGCCCTTATTATTGACAAATAATTCAAAACACTCTCAACTACAAATATCGATCATCAAAATATTTTTGATATATCAAGCCTTGAATAAAAGTGTCATTGTATTGTTAACTATTATTAGCCTCGTTTTACCAAAAGTCCAAAACACCCTTCATATTTCAAATATCATTATAATTTTTTTTTTAAACAAAGAATCTCACTCAAATTGGATCACTATTTCGAAATCAAACCAATCATACTGAGTAAATAAAATTCTAAATTCAATAATTAACCTCATAAATATTAAATTAAATAAGTCAAAAATTTAATTTTAAAATATCATTAAATAATATTTGAACTCATAACTTTTTTATGCATAAAACTTTATTTATTATCATTTAAATTACCTGTTGAGACTACTATTATTATAACTTAACTAAAATAACGAAAAGTTACCTCCATATGCCAACTACTATTTGAGCCGGTGTCATAAATAGATTTTGAGATGATTATTAATTTTACTACAATGTGTCAATAGCAAAAGGCATTTCTTTGAATATTGTTAATAAACACCTAGTTTTGTTACTTATGGGTTTTACTGTTGATAACCCAAAATTTAATAACCCTTTAGTGAAAATTTTACAAATAAGATCATTTTGCCCCCAACCAAAATTAATTATACGCTTCTGGTCCTCTATCGAGGTAAAAAAACAAAAAAGTAACCAAACAAAACTTAGACCTTCAAAGATAATTGGAACCGGGTACACTGCAAAACACAAAAGAACCCCAAGTCAGTTAAACGACACAACGTCACATTGTTATTTTCACTCACACACAGAGGGACACACGCACAGGGAGATGGTGACTAAGACCGATGAGACTCAATTGAACAGATTGGAGAACCAGGTTGATAATGGCGGAGGAGGTGCTTGGGAGTATCTTTGTTTAGTGAAGAAGCTCAAGGTTAGACGTCCTGAGAAGGTATTGAAGCATGGCTTATCGATCTTGAATGACCCCAAAAAGCGATCTAGTCTTGGCCCAGATGGTAAGTTCTTTTTATTTCTTCAATTGGGTTTGTTCAGTTTTTGGAATTGTTAAGAGGGAACTTGACTTTTAAGTTTTTTGATCTGGTCAACGGTTTTCTGTGGTGGGTCAAGATTTTGATGCTTGATTTGGATTTGATATAAATTTTGTGGCTTACAGATGTGGTTATTAATGAAAATTCTGTTGATTTGTTGAATTGGGTTTGTGAGATTAAAAAAAAAAGCTTGATTTGATTTAGATATGAGAAGAAAGTGGCTTTACAGTCTGAAAAAGTTAAGGTATTTTTGAGTTAGTCGATTTGATTGATTTTTCACGCGTGATACTGAGGCATTTATACTTGATGGAATTGAGAACTGAAAAGATCATTGGTTGATTGTTCTCTCTTGATGGATTGTGTGTTTTTGGTTGTTTAAAGTTCATTTGAATTTGGTCAGAAAGATTTTTCTGTTCAATATTGATAGCTTTTTTGTGTCACGGGCTTAGTTTTTATTTTTATTTTTTTATTATATTAACTGAATTTTGAGTTATTAATTTTTTTATTGATATAATTCGCTAACATAGTAATTGTTGATGGAAATACCAATAGGATTTTAAAGTCTTCAATGTGAAATTCATGGTGAAAGTCAAGGAGAATCAACAAGCAGAAAAAAGGAGAGAGAACCTTTTTCCTTAATACACTTTAAGATTTAGTATCTTTAGGATTACTTGGATGACCACTTTATGGATCCTATTGGTAGTTAGTTCAATCTGCAATTTGGATACGGTATTTTGTTATTTTGCCAACTTTTATTCATAGTGATAGGCTCAATTAACACTTTAAATTGTTTTTCTAGTTGTGTGTTATCAGTATAATATATTTGCCTGCTAATCGTTTCTGGTTGTTGTACTGCTTTTCGTCCATTCAAATAATTGTGATCAACAAATACTTTTTTTTTTTTTATGCAGAATGGACACTGTATGAACAGGTATCAATTGCAGCTATGGACTGTCAATGTCTTGATGTTGCAAAGGTTTGATTCTTCACATTTTTAGTTTTTCTTTTTTGGATTCTTTTCCATAATTTTTGGTGTACTTTAGCAAAGTAATTATAGATTCATTTTAGTTCCATGATCCAATTTCCCAGAAATGCTTGTTGAACCACAAAAGTGGTATCTGCTTCTGGATATTTTTGTTGCAATGGCTATCTGCTGCTGGAAATGCATTGCAATCATAATTCCACATTGATTTTTTTGTATTGTTTGGACAGATTTGTACTTCAAGCCTGCTTCCTTAAGTTAGATTTTGGATTTACTAAACTGTTCCTTTTTCTTTATCATTGCCTTGATGTTGCATTTTTCCAATAATTGGTAGTTTGTCTTATGAGATTCTTTCTTGAATTTCACAGGACTGCATTAAGGTTTTACAGAACAAATTTCCTGAGAGCAAAAGGGTTGGTGAGTTAACCAACTATTTTTCCAAATTATTATATATATGTCTTAGCTTGCATGGGAAAATTAGCCTTGCATAAGCTTGCTGTGTCGGCCATTTTTAAGTGAAGAGTGATGCCTTTCTTGGCTGGTAAGCTTATTGGTGGCTGATATCCCTGAAAGGATCTTAAGTCTAAATCAATATTTATTACTGCAGGCACACTTTAGAAACAATAAATGTCCTTAGTTTTTCTTCTTGACAATGTCATTCTGTAAATTGTAAACATTTTGAAGATGACTGGTCAGGTTCTTAATTGGCTGCCTTGCAAACCAGCACATAACTGTTTAAAGCTTCATGCTATTAACTCATGTATATGCCAGTTTGTTCATATATTAGTTCTTAAACGTTTGCATGCATCACAGGAAGGTTAGAGGCTATTTTGTTTGAAGCAAAGGGAATGTGGGCAGAGGCAGAGAAAGCCTACTCAAGCCTTTTAGAGGATAATCCACTTGATCAAGTAAATTCTTTAACTGATTTTTCATGAATGAATTTCTTTTTCTTTAAGAATGGAGTCTATGTTTGTTCTATCATTCCTATGTGAGAAATATTATACTTTTTCATCTGGAAAGTAGATATGTATTCAAGGCTGAATGATGTGATATTTCTGAAACAGGTATTACATAAAAGGAGAGTATCTATAGCAAAGGCACAAGGCAATTATTCAGGAGCCATAGAGTTGCTTAATAAATATCTGGAAATGTGAGGTTCCCTTTATCCTCTTCCCTTCTTTTTCTGATAATATATTAACAAAACAGATATGACTGAGCTGCTGTATTTTTACCCTTTACAGATTTATGGCAGATCATGATGCCTGGAGAGAGCTTGCCGAAATATATATTTCATTGCAAATGTGAGTTCTCTTCCACCTCCCCCCAGATTTTGTCCTTCCTCTATCTTATGTTTACTCTTTGTTTAGTTTTCTTTTTGTTTGTAAATTAGGTACAAACAAGCTGCTTTTTGCTATGAGGAGCTCATACTATCGCAGCCAACTGTTCCACTTCATCACCTAGCCTATGCTGATGTGAGTGCCTTGCTTATCTCTTGCTACCTGTTATTGATTGTTTAATGAAATATTTCCATTTTTATGGTTGAGATTGCTGAAGTGCTCAAATATCCTGTATTTGAATATTTTAGAAAGTTACTTTTCTTGTGTTCTGTACCATGAGGAAACTGGCTCTCAAACTTTGTTTCTCTTTTCTCTTAAAACTTAATCCATCCTCTGATGAGGAACCAACGGTTAGAAATTTAGTGATTGATGGAAAAATGGGTTTTAGTCCTTAATGAATTTTGTTTCTCCATTTTTGTGCATTGAATGCCTTTTGCCTTCAGAGAGCATTTCTATATTCACAAAAAGAGGGGCAGAGAGCTTACTACTTTAGTTAATGGTTTTCAATATTTTCTGTTTTCTTCTGGAGCATTTCCCCTTCCTCTGAAGAAAGAGAGCATTGTTGGTGTGCTCCAACTTACAATTTCGATAGGCTTATAAAGATTCATGTATTATTTCCTTCTGACTTAAAAGAGTTATATCAAGGAACAGTAATATAGATATAAATCTAATATCTGCATCATTTGATTTCTTGAACAGGTTATATACACACTTGGCGGGCTAGAAAACCTTCAGACAGCTAAGAAATACTATGCATCCACGATAGACTTGACTGGGGGCAAGAATACTAGAGCACTCTTTGGCATCTGCTTGGTGAGCTTTTCTCTTGGCACATACCCAATCATATGCATAACTTTGTGTGTACTGGGGACATTAATTTCTGTTTGGCACTTGCTTTTACTGGATGCTGGCTTTGATATTCTACTAATCAGTTTTCTGTACAAAGACTGGCCATTTAATTTCATTTATACAATCTTGTGTCTGAATGGTTTGATCTCTCTACTGTTCCTCTGTTGTCATTCCATAGTTATTAACTTTGCATGACTGAGTTTTAAATCCTGGTTGCCAGTGTACCTCAGCCATAGCACAACTTACTAAAGGACGGAACAAGGAAGATAAGGAGGGTCCAGAGCTGCATTCTTTAGCAGCTGCTGCCTTGGAGAAAGACTACAAGCAGAGAGCTTCTGCAAAGCTTCCTCTGCTTGCTTCCGCTTTAAGAAGTTTGAAATTTTCATAATTCAAATTGTTATTGGTGTTCAAGATTCTCATATCAACTCTAACCAGGGGTCATCAGCACAACTTAGACCAGAAGTGAATTGGTAAAATTACAAGATGTTCATTAATTTAAGCATATTTCTTTCTGTGTTGTTTTTCTTAAAGGTCCTGAAGGACATTATGAATTATTTGGATGCTCAATTGGCAAAACTGATAATGTTGTGAGATAAAATTTTTCCCCTGCAAAAGATCAGATGTCATTCATTTGCTTCTCTCTGTCTCTAATTTATGGAGTTAATAATGTTAATGCATGCACCTTACCATGGATGCTCTGCTCATACATGATATATCAGGATGGTTTGTATGAAGAAATGCCAATGATATTTTAAATTCTGTGGTATGAATTCCTTCACTACTAATTCAGCTTTCAAGAGTTTGATGGTTGAATTTCAGACACCCCTCAAAGCAAGTTTTGCTCCATAGAACTAAAAATTGCAGGATCAAATTGAACACTGCATGAATTCATTGAACTTGTACGACACAAGACATACCAATGTATATAATACAGGATATTAAAATTTATGTAATTATTTAGTATTATGTGGTTGGAGATGCCATACCAACTAGAGGTAGGCATATCTACCAGACCTTTAATTGGCTCACACTCAGTACCTTGAAGAAAAATTACTGAGTTTCTCTCAGGGTGGCTGATGGGAATGTTACCTGTCTAGAGTCAATTCCCTAGTTCTGTACCTAAATTTTGAAGATCCTGTCTCATTAGCCGGCGGTAAAATCCTCTTTGAGTTTGGAGAGGCTGACTGCACACCACCAGTAGGTGAGCAGTTGCTTTCAAATTTCTTGAGAGTTTCTTCTTCTGGGATCACCCGAAGTTGCGATTCAAACTTGGGCTGATGGAAAAGATTAGATGTTCGAAGCTTTATGCTGGTGGACAGCTTAGGAGATGGACTAAAAGTAGAAAGACATGATCCTGAGCGTTTACCCCTATAGATGAACGATCATCAAGTCAGGAGCATGACAAAGAAATAACCCTAAAACAGTTGAAAACGAATATAGATTGCTGACGTAGAGAACCTGGTAACTTCAGAAGGTATCATCAGAAGATCTGGATACTCTTCTTCACCCGGCTTGACCACATTCTCAGTTGAATTTGTGTCTGATTCATTATTTTCGGAGGCTTCTGATTCTTCCCTTTCATCCTCATAATCATCAGCTCCTAATGGAACAGAAAAGGCAAAATATGTAACCGCAGTCAGAGATGCATTTACTAGAAAGTAGCAACCTATCACTTAAGAGTAGGAGAGAAGTTTGTTCCGGAAACAATGTTATAATAAGAAACTGAAAAGACTAATATAACAATTCGTTAACAGATGTATGGAGATATAAAAGAGCCAAATCAACACTTACCATCCTTTCTTCCGAAAGCATTTTTACATCCTTCACATCTGCAGCTTATAGAGCATCCAACACCACCCTTTATACAGAAACAATAGTGTCAATATCAGACAGAAAACTCTTAGAATTTATACTGAGCTAAGCGACAAAAACCTGAAAGCATTCACAATATTTTTTCAAGCAGCTTGATTTTCTGCAGTTGCATCCACTCTTATGCCTGGCTGAAGCTGGAGTCTTGTTAATTTCATCCTGTGATAATGAATAAAAAGTGGACATTATCAAAAATGAAAGGTCTACAGAAAAGCCATCACGGCCCCAAGCTCAAGAATTTTAGCAATGTGATATTGCATTGTGCACTCAAGTGTGGGCCATGCAAAGAATAGATTGTAATGACTGATGCTAGGACAACTAAAAATAGAATAATCTCAATAATATCTTCTAACCCCATCTCCAACAGAGTCAAAGCTTCTAATCACTTTTGGAGCAAATGCAAGTGGGTTACGAGATTCAATCTGTCCACGGGTCTCCATGACAGTATCTTCATAAATAGGCTTGTTAAAGCAATTTTGACATGAACAAGGCTCTACACAGTACAGGCCAGCAGCAAAGCATTCGCAGTAACTGTGTCAAAGAACATGAATCATACAATATATAAATGAATAACAAATCAAAGGGAAAATGACTGCCTAATGCCCATCAAATTGATGTAAACTGACATGATAACAGTGACAAGTTGCGAGATGAAACATAATCGAACTTGAACAAAAGAAAAAAGAAAACTATCTTACACACACACACATAGACTACTAAACCAAGAGAAAAAGCAATAAACTTACAGCTTCAAGCATTTCGACCTCTTACAATTGCAGCGCTTGCAGGCCTTACTTTCATCATCAGGCTCTGGCTTGTATCTGAAAATTAATCTAGTTGAATTCTAAACTCTGAGCAGAAGAATCTCTGATCAAATGTCCAAAAGTACTATTGCTATACATACCTCTTTCTCTTGGGATTAGTATGGTCAAATTCTTCACCATCAACATTTGAGCATGTTTGCAGAGCATTTCCCATAACCTTGAATTCATGGTCACAAGGATTAGAACCCCTTTCCATGGACTGAAGATTTGAGGAATCATTAAGATTTTGACTCGATGTCTCAAAACCAACGGAGGACATGGAACTTCTCATACTTATTACTTGCCTTCCAGGAGTTTGAAACTTGACAATCTTGCTATTATTTGAAGCAGTTGCAAGAGCATTCAAGTGCAATCCAACACCTGGTAATATGGATGAAGAGTATTTACTTTCCCTCTTACCTAGAACCAACTGCTTTCCTATGTATGGCACTTCATGATCAGATTGTAACTGGATTGAAGAACTACAGTCAGACTCATTTTCAGCTTGCTTTTTAAGACCCCCTGCCTTCTCAAAAACCAGGCAACGTCTTCTTATCTTAAGCTGCTGCAGGAAATCAGGTAAAACATGGTGAAATTATTGATACACTAGCTGTGACTGCAAATAACTGTTCCCGTAAGCAAGGCACTCGAGAAAGCACAAAATTGATTTTGGAGATCTCTTTATTGCTAGTACTATTTCAATTTACAGTAGTAAAATACATAATAAACGTCAAATTTAAGTAGGGAAATCAACTTGATTAGCTGATAGTAATAAAGTTCCACACTGCCTCTCTATATGATGAAATCATGTGGAGGTGGATGACTTTTTTCCAACGGGAAGACCTATTCAATTTTTTCCCTAATCATGAAGCCAAAAATATGCTATGCAAGTATTGACATGAGAACTCTCAAATTTCCACATAATTTTCTCTTCTCATAATTCACCAGATACAAAAGAAATTTACATTGCATTTCCATTGTAGATGTCCTTCTGGATAGCATATGTTTCTAATTAAATATCAACAATCCAGAAAACTGAAAGAGGTTACAACGCTTAATCCTATAACAGATTCAACACAATTAACTTCCATTTGAAAAGCTTTTGGTTGACTTTTTTTTTTTATATTGACATATAGGGCATCTTTTTATTTGATTTTCCGCTAGATATAATCAATAGAAAGCGATTCTCACAGTTCATTTCTACTCTAAAGGAAACAGTAAAGGCAGATAACTATAAAACACTCTTGAGAGGAAGTCATGTGACAAAACATGAAAGTCAAATAAAATTACACTTTGAAAAGTAATGATACATCAATTATAACAAAAAATGCTCCAGATAATGTCTAACATTGAATTAATTTACAAATCAAAATGCAATGCAGAGAAATTTTTTCCATCAATACAACAGCTATACCATTTAGCCCCTTCATAAAGGTAATTATGCAAGTAAATTCACCATTGAATTGTCTCATGGGAAAATATAACATATACAAGTGATAATCTATCAAGAATAAATTGTACATACGATGAGAAACTTTATTAGAAATAGTTTACAACAAATCTATCCTTTTACCTTGCAGCTAGACTGGCAACACTTTTCTCCCTTATCATCCACTTCTGCTCTTGAATCACTAACAACTAGCTTATTCAGAAGAGTGCTAGAAAGAAATTCAGGTGTCTGATCCAAATCCTTCAGTTCCTTGATTTCTCCAGTCTGAGTTACTGGTTCTCTTATTTCACTTTGTTTGGAAGAACCACAAGGAGTGATGGATACCATTTGCATTAAAAAATTGGAATTATCTTGTTGGGAATGTACGGCTGTTGAGATGAAAGACACCATTCCAGGATCCACTGTTGTCTGGTCTTGTTCCTCAAAATTATACTCAACAACGGATGAATTAGAGTTTAGAAGATCAGAGGAATCAGAAATCAGTGAGCTCCAATCACATTCTGCTACTTCTTCACTTTGCTCAATTAGAAGAATTTTGCGCAAATTTGTCTTTGTTTCAAAATCATGAGTCCCTACCAAGTTGTCCTCATTAGATTGAAACAATAATGTTCTAGCTGCCTCTTCTGGCTCCTTGCTTGTCTCCACCACATCATGAGACACTGTTGGGAACCTAATCACTAGAGTTTATCACCGCAGGCCCAAAGGAAACATTACAGAAGGCAGCCCAGGAAAGAATGACCCAGCTGAGTACAGAGAAGAAGACCAAATGAAAGAAGGCAGCCCAGGAAAGAATGACCCAGCTGAGTACAGAAAAGAAGACCAAATGAATGAGGGCAGTCTGGACAAAGCACCCAGGCAGCTGAATTAATTGAAGCCTCCTTTCCAGAATTCTACAGTGGTGGGGTCCAGTGATGGTTAGGGGGCAGCACATAAAATGGGGAAATGCAGGAATGAGAGCAGATTATGTTGGATGAAGTTTGAGTAGCAGAAAAGGATTTGGAGAGGGCTGACTCTCGGAACTCAGCATTCCCTAGCTTTTATTTTATTTTCTGTTATTGTTTTGGTGGTTGTTTTGTGAGAATCTTGCTGGAATTGTTGATGAATTGTTGTTGCATTTGATTTTGTGGATTGGAGCAATATTACTGGAACATTATTTCACCATGGAAATGGAAATGAAATAGAAAACTTGCTTGAATTTTATTCAAATAGAATGCTGTCAAATTACATTTATATGTTACATGTGAATGAATATGGAGAATAAATCAAATAGTTCTTCCTTTGCTTGGCTGTGAACAAATGCTTGTGAGATTAATTAGTTGAGTTGATGCTGGAGAGATTGTTGTGTTAAATCATTGTTGGAGAAAATTCTGGAACCTTGAGACTGCAGGAGGAGGCTGTTTCTGGAAAACTTGCTGGAGGAGCTGCTGTGGAGCTGCTGGAACCTTTAGTTAGCTGGAAATCTTGGCCATTTTTCCAGGTCTGTATCAACTTGGTATCAGAGCCATCACCATGTCTCTCAGTTGCAATCGTGCGGCGCGGGTGGTGACGCCGGCATTGCAGTGTTCGCCCGGGGCTAGCAGGGAGCTAGCGCACAGCCAGCCCGCGTGGGCGCCGGGGCTGCGGAGCGTGGTGGTATGTTATGATCCTAAATGCAAGGTATGGGACTTGGATCCCACATTGGAAAGTATGGGCAACTAATGTGGGGTTTATATGGCCTTGGGCTCTCCCATCTCAATAGCTAGCTTTTGAGGTGTGGTTCTCCTAAGGTTCGTATCATTTGGTATCAGAGCGACGAACCGGGTAATGGTAACGACAAGAATGGAAGGGAGAGTTGAGGAGTTAGAGAAGTATTACAAAGACTTGGCGGAGAAGGTGGCGACAATGGATGAGAAGTTAGGGCATTCAGAAGCTCAAGCAACCTCACGGCTTGAAAAAATAGATGAAAACTTGTATGAGATACGGCAGTTATTGTCGAAAAATTTAAAGGGAAAAGAAACTGAAACAGGGCCGACCACCACTGCCACCCATTCGCATGCACCACTTCCACCGGATCCGCGCGCTGTTGTGGAAGAAAATTTTGGTCCGACCGTACCACCCCCACCACCACTATTTCCTGGAGTAGCTTACGGAGAGGCTTCCAGGAACAACTACAGGCCACACCTTGGCCATGCAGAACACTGGAACCGACGGGACCATTATCACAGGAGGATGGAGCTCCCCTTGTTTAACGGTAGGGACCCATGGGGTTGGATCGCCAAGGCGGAGCGATATTTTCAGATGAACGGGATGGATGAAAGGGAACGATTGCCGGCGGTGATTCTGTGTTTCGAAGGCGAGGCTTTGAGCTGGTGGCAATTTAGGGAGTTATGGCAGCCGTTCAGAGAATGGAGGGAGTTGAAGGAGGAGCTACTTCTCCGTTTCGGGTCGACGCAAAACCGGACGCCCTATGAACAAATCATTCTCCATCGGCAGACAGGGACGATAGCAGATTACAGAGCACGCTTTGAGCAACTTGTGGCCATGTTGCCGACGGTCTCCATTGAGTGGCTGAAGGGCGCCTTCATGGCGGGGTTGAGCCCCCGAATTCAAGCTGAGCTGCGGCTGTTAGCACCGACGGACCTTCGTTCGCTGATGCAGATGGCGGCGGACGTAGAACAACGTGACTGGGCGTTATATGGCATGGGAGGAAATGCGGGTAAAGCAGAAGCTATCCAACCGGGTCAAGCCAACTCCTTTCTCAGCGCACCAACGGGCTTCTATCTGCACCCACCCTGTCCAGGCCCAACTTCACACAACCCCAACCAGAGTCCACAGCCTGATTGGGCCGAAACCAACCCCCCACACTCAAGCCCAAACCAATCACATTACCCAGCCTACCCACCAACAGCCCAAGCCCTCTCTCATTTCCCAGCACCCAGCCCACCTCCGTTACAGGCCAGCCCTTTACCCAATATAAGCAACCCGACCCGCTCATCTTACCCGCCCAATACCACTGCCCCGACCCGTATCCCTTATTCAAATTTTCCCCAATCCCAAGCTTCCACTCCAACGAATATCTCCACCCCTTCTCCCTCAACCTCCAGTTTTCCACCACCGACGACCGCACCTACCCATTCAGCCACCTCAGCATTACTACCACCATCCTCCTTACCTGCCGTCCATCCAAAATCACCGTCCCATGGTTCCGATAACTCCAGTTTCTCAGCTCCCCCACCAGCCACACACCCTTCACCCATTTCCAGTAGGCGGCCACCTCCGCCTCACTTTCCTCGTCGACTCTCTCAGCCCGAAATACAGGCCAGGATCGCTTAGGGACTGTGTTTCAAGTGCGGTGACAAGTACAGCTTCAACCATCAATGCCGATTCCGACAACTTCGGCTGATGCTTTGTGAAGACGGTGAAGAACAGTCGACAGAGCCAACGGCCGCAGCACCAGAGCCTCCGCACCATGAGGGGCAGGATATTGAGTTGTCGAGCCACTCGGTGGCAGGTATTAACTCCCCTCGCTCAATGAAGTTGCTGGGCAAAATTTCCGGGACTGATGTAGTAGTATTGGTCGACTCCGGCGCCACTCACAGCTTCCTCTCTCAACAAGTAGTCAATAATTTAGCTCTCCAGATACACCAAAAAGCATTCTTAGTTACTGTTGGAAACGGACAGAGCATCAAGGGAGGCGGCGTTTGCAGAGCAGTTAAACTACACGTGGGCTCCATTCATTTCCTTCAAGATTTCTATGTCTTCCAGCTTGGTAATGTGGATGTAATTCTTGGAATGGATTGGCTGTCTACGTTAGGAATCGTCCACAGTGACTGGCAATCATTAACTATGTGGTTTAATTGGAATGGCCAGCAAGTATCTCTCCAGGGGGACCCCTCCTTAACTATCAGAGAAACTTCTCTCCGTGGGTTCTGTAAAACCTTAAAATCAAGCAGCCTTGTCTACTGGATCGAACTCACTCATACTGTGATGGAGGACAGCAGTCCAGAACAGCCCGAAATTACTGCAGTTTTGCAACACTTCCACCATTTATTCGAGGAACCTTCAGGTCTCCCTCCTCGACGGACTCGTGATCATGCTATACGGCTAGTGGAGGGCGCCATTCCACCCAACATTCGCCCTTACCGCTATCCGCATCATCAGAAAAATGAAGTGGAAAGGCAGATCCAAGACATGTTGATGGCAGGCATCATCCGCCCAAGTATCAGCCCTTTCTCCAGCCCGGTTCTGCTGGTTCAGAAAAAAGATGGAGGTTGACGTTTTTGTGTTGATTACAGAGCCCTCAACAAACTCACGGTACCAGATAAGTTTCCTATTCCAGCTATTGATGAATTGTTAGATGAATTATCTGGCGCCACCTTCTTTAGTAAATTAGATTTGAAGTCTGGATATCATCAGATTAGGATTGTTGACCATGATATTGAGAAAACAGCTTTTCGGACCCATAATGGACATTACGAGTTCTTAGTAATGCCCTTTGGTTTGTCTAATGCACCGGCCACTTTCCAAGCCTTAATGAATACGGTTTTTCGTGACCACTTACGTCGTTTCATATTGGTGTTCTTTGATGATATATTGATTTACAGTCGAGACCTTGCAGATCACCTTGAGCACTTGGATACAGCATTGACCTTGCTTTCAGAACACCACTTGGTTTTAAATAGGAAAAAATGCTCCTTTGCCATGCCACAGCTTGAATATTTGGGCCACATTATTTCTGCCTCAGGAGTTGCTGCTGACCCAAAAAAAATTCAATGTATGGTTGATTGGCCACGTCCCAGAGATATTACTGAGCTTCGAGGATTTCTGGGTCTCACAGGGTACTATCGCCGATTCGTTCGCAACTATGGGCGAATCGCCGCACCTCTCACTCAACTCTTGAAAAAGAATTCCTTTTTGTGGTCGGATGAAGCTACGCATGCCTTTGAGACTCTTAAGAAGACTATGACTACGGTTCCAGTTTTAGCAATGCCAGATTTTACTCAACCATTTATTGTGGAGACAGATGCATCGGCTACAGGTATCGGGGCGGTTCTTATGCAAGGTGGCAGGCCCATTTCCTTCATGAGTCAAGCTTTATCTCCAAGGAGTCAAGCAAAATCTATCTATGAGCGGGAGTTAATGGCTATAGTCTTGGCTTTACAGAAATGGCGACATTATTTATTGGGGAAACACTTCATAGTACGAACCGACCAAAAGAGTCTCAAATATTTGATGGAGCAAACAATTGTGAGTGGTGACCAACAACGTTGGGTGATGAAATTGTTGGGATTTGATTTTGAGATTCAGTATCGCTCGGGGGTCGAAAACAAAGCTACAGATGCCCTTTCCAGATTACCTATTTGCACTAACCTAGCCACTCTCTCTACTAGTTCATGGGTTGAGGGTGATATTGTGGCCGAGGAGGTTCAGTCTGATCACCATTATCGAGGACTTATTCAAGATTTACTTCGGGACCCAAACAGCCATGCCAATTTTGTATTGAAAAATGGGATTCTTTTTTATAAAGGGAGATTGGTGCTTGTTTCCCATTCCACGGTTCTTCCGGCTATTTTGTCTGAGTTTCATGCTTCCCCTTTTGGTGGACATTCGGGGTTCTTCCGCACTTATAAAAGGATTACAGCGGTTTTCTTCTGGATTGGGATGAAAAAGTCTATTAAGGACTTCGTGGCTAGTTGTGAAGTTTGTCAAAGGAGTAAATATCAAGCTATGAGCCCAGCTGGATTGTTGCAACCCTTGCCAATCCCCGATAAAGTTTGGGACGACATTACCATGGATTTTATTGGAGGCCTACCCCGAACGAGTCAAGGCGACACTATCCTCGTCATAGTTGACCGATTGACCAAGTACTCTCATTTCTTGTTGCTATTGCATCCGTATACTGCCAAGGATGTGGCTGAGTTATTTGGGAGGGACATTGTTCGTCTTCATGGGTACCCTCGCTCCATCATCTCCGATCGAGACCGACTTTTCATGAGTCATTTTTGGACCGAGTTATTTCGTGTTATGGGGACCGTTTTGAAGTTTAGTACTGCTTATCATCCCCAAACCGATGGTCAAACCGAGGTCCTTAACCGTAGCCTTGAGACTTATCTACGTTGTTTTTGTGTTCAACGGCCCCGTAGTTGGACCAAATGGCTCCCTTGGGCGGAATATTGGTACAATACTTCCTTCCATAGCTCCATTGGCATGACCCCCTTCAAAGCTTTGTATGGGCGCGACCCTCCAACATTACTTAGGTGGGGTTCCATGGCATCCAAAATTGATGACGTGGGCGTTTTGTTACAACAAAGGGATGCTATTTTGAATGAGCTTAAAGACCACCTCCATCGTGCCCAACAACGCATGAAAAGACAAGCCGACTTGAAGAGAAGAGAAGTCCAATTTGAGGTGGGTGATAAGGTATTCCTCAAGCTACAACCTTATCGTTTTAAAAATTTGGCTAAACGACCCAATGAGAAGCTAAGCCCTCGGTTTTATGGGCCTTATGACATTCTTGAGAGGATTGGCGCGGTTGCATATCGTTTGCTTTTACCACCGGGTACCAAAATTCACCCCGTTTTCCATGTATCTCAGCTCAAGAAGATGGTTGGGACTGAAATTCAATCCCAACCATTGCCCTCCTGCCTCACGGATGATTTAGAGCTCCAATTGCAACCGGAAGCCTTGTTGGAAACACGTTTTGCTAAGAATGGCAGCCTGGAAGTCCTTCTCAAATGGCAGCACCTTCCTCCATGTGAAAACTCTTGGGAAGACTATAAAGAGGTCCAGGAGCAGTTTCCTTCTTTTCACCTTGAGGACAAGGTGAGACTCTTAGGGGGGGGTATTGTTGGGAACCTAATCACTAGAGTTTATCACCGCAGGCCCAAAGGAAACATTACAGAAGGCAGCCCAGGAAAGAATGACCCAGCTGAGTACAGAGAAGAAGACCAAATGAAAGAAGGCAGCCCAGGAAAGAATGACCCAGCTGAGTACAGAAAAGAAGACCAAATGAATGAGGGCAGTCTGGACAAAGCACCCAGGCAGCTGAATTAATTGAAGCCTCCTTTCCAGAATTCTACAGTGGTGGGGTCCAGTGATGGTTAGGGGGCAGCACATAAAATGGGGAAATGCAGGAATGAGAGCAGATTATGTTGGATGAAGTTTGAGTAGCAGAAAAGGATTTGGAGAGGGCTGACTCTCGGAACTCAGCATTCCCTAGCTTTTATTTTATTTTCTGTTATTGTTTTGGTGGTTGTTTTGTGAGAATCTTGCTGGAATTGTTGATGAATTGTTGTTGCATTTGATTTTGTGGATTGGAGCAATATTACTGGAACATTATTTCACCATGGAAATGGAAATGAAATAGAAAACTTGCTTGAATTTTATTCAAATAGAATGCTGTCAAATTACATTTATATGTTACATGTGAATGAATATGGAGAATAAATCAAATAGTTCTTCCTTTGCTTGGCTGTGAACAAATGCTTGTGAGATTAATTAGTTGAGTTGATGCTGGAGAGATTGTTGTGTTAAATCATTGTTGGAGAAAATTCTGGAACCTTGAGACTGCAGGAGGAGGCTGTTTCTGGAAAACTTGCTGGAAGAGCTGCTGTGGAGCTGCTGGAACCTTTAGTTAGCTGGAAATCTTGGCCATTTTTCCAGGTCTGTATCAGACACCATGTTATTAACTGGGCTACTACAGCCATATTTCATTGTTTTTGACAACTGAATAGCTAACCCAAAGAATTCATTGAGCGGCTTAGTAATAACATCTTCAGCTGGATTCTCTGGCATAAGACATTTCAGTTGTTGAGCACGCCTAACATATGGTTGAGCAACTTCTGAATCCCCTTCACTTTCTTTGTTTTCATTTCCACAGAGAGGATGCTCAGGCTTGAATGGATCAGGGGATTGATTACTAGAAACAAAAACAAAATCAGCTGAAAATCCAAAAAGATGATTTACTATGGGATCAAATGAAGCAAGAATGGATAAAAAGTTTCACCTTTTAGGTAAAAATCTTGATTCTCTGAAGCAACTGATCTGTGGTGAAGCAAACGCAGATGAAGGAGAACTAAAACTCAGCAAGTTTAATGACTGACCACTGTGTATGGACTTAGCTGATTCAATGGGAGAAAGACTGTTGATGTAATTAAAGACAGGAGAATCCTACATTTTGACAATCATGTTTCACCACAGCATGGTCAGCAATGGATTATCTTACCAATAAATCCTAATCACACACACACATACAGAGCCACACATGCAGGGCCGCACATGCACACACGCAATCGTGACCACATACGCACACAAAATTTCTAAGTAAAAAACAAACAGATCAAAGCCAGAAAATGCGAAAGAAAAACAACCCATTTTTAAATTAATGTCTGCTTAATAGGAAACAGCAACAGAAAGGTAATTATGGGAATGTTAAAAATTTAAAAAAAAAAAAAAAAACACCAGAAGAAACGTCCTGCGCATTTAATCGTTTTCCTTACCATAAAAAATACATCATAGCATTTCAAATTTTATACTCTTTGCATGAAACCTGAAAACCAACTGTTTCGTTTGCTTAAATCACAACAAATCTTATCACACCAGAATAATTCATCTAGATCAACAGTATCAAGACCTTAGCCCTCCATACATTAAAGCAGCTTTACTTCGAAACCCTCATAAAATTCAGATATAAATGAAAACCAACAAAAACCCAGATGCCAAATCATAACCAAAACAAAAACCCAACAGCAAAACCTCACAAGTTATGTCATTCTCTCGAAACTGAAGTAAACTCACGAAACAGACAACAAAAAATTGAAGGGTTTGAGAAAATGACCTCAAACTTGGAGAGTGAAGTAGCAGTAATTCGGTTCTTATCTGGAGTGTCCATCAGTAGTTGCTATGAAGTCCTTGCTATAGCTCCTTCTCTGCATGTTATTCCTCTGAAGCTCGCAGCTTAACAGTAAACACTTTTACTTTCTAAACAAAAGCGTTTTCGGAGGCGGGAAAGAAGTAATTAAATTAATTGTTTGTTGGTTGGGTCTGGTAAACTGTGGCCCAATCTCAGCCTCATAATTGTGATACCGTTATAATTAGGAAACCAAATTTTACTTTTCAGTCAAAAATAAATCTACGAACTGCCCTTAAAAAATAGCTTGAGTGGCAAGAAGGGTTCAATCTATAAGAGACGATATAGGATCAAATCTCATCCTCTGAAATATTATTAAAAGATCTATTTTTTCAAATGACTTAGAGAGTTGATAGCCTCCATGGGCAATGTAGAATGAGCTTTCCATCTCCCTACCAAGCTCTGGGCCCTTTTCTTTCTGTTCTTTCTCGTGCGCAAAATTGGAAGAAATAAAAGGAAAAGGCCTTGGGCCTTCAAAACAGACATTTGACAAAGGCAAGAGTAGCTCTGAAGTGAATTTCGACGAAACTAATGTTAAACACGGAGTGAATTCTCAAAAAAGGGAGAGGCTAGTCATAAAGTGTAAGCTTACAACATTTGGCGTGACAACAATTAATCTTATTTCCATTTTTCTAATTTATAAATAAAATATGGTTTTAATTTTTCATTTAATAAATCAAATATTTATTTAAGTTATTTCTGTAATTTGAAGAACTATGTTTGGTCTTCCAATCAACTTTAAACTAAAGTCCAGTGATTACAATAAAAAAATTCAGATTTAATGTTAACAACCAATCAATTCTCTAAATCACTGGACCAAGATAATTTAATTACTGGTTTCCAAAAGGGAATCTGGATTCTACAAATATGCCTTCTTCTACCTTTGGCAGAGAAGAAGAAAAATAGTACTTTTATCAAAACAACATCAAGACAAAAGCTGTCTTCTCTCTTAAGCACTCAACAAGCTGTACTACAAAAATTTTTCAGTTACAATATTGTGGTAATGTGCACAACTTGGACATAGTTTACAGGAAAAGAATAATCCTCCCTCTCCAAAGAATAGTGTTCCAACTATGATATATATATCATATGTGTGTTAATCTGTGCTAACATAATGCATTCATCTCCACCATTTTAACAAAGAATTAATACATCTACAAACACAATGAAAGAATAAGCTATCATTATTGCACGTTAAAGGGATCACTCTGTGAGATAGAAACTTTTACATACAGTGTCGATTTTCAATATTTGCACGGGTTTTAATTGGTTTTAGCTTGATACCAAGGCTTTCAGGAGAAAGAAGTTCTGGCGCTATGCAAGAGTGCCTTGAGGGGCTAGTAGGATTTGAGCCACCACTTGATAAAGAAGCAAAGTCTGGTTGTCTATAGAATCCTAACCCCATTAGAAAGAACTCGATTGGAATCAACATGGCTAATGGGTATTCTTCTGTTACCAACGAGCCGCATTCCTGGACCTGTCAAAGACACAGCAAGCACCTCAACATAAACTTCCTACTTTTCTGTTTTTTTTTTTTTTTTCCTTAGTTGAAACCTCACACACTATTCTGAAAGAGAGAATATACAATTCATAAAGTGTTTCCACCACTCAAATAACCTTATTGGCCTACTTCTAGAAATATCTGTAAAAGTAAATTACATGAAAAGAAAGTTTCTTTTAAATTTTAATTCCATAAAATTTTCTTGTTTCTACCCTGCAAGTTAATTTCGTATTCCGCATTGACTTAGCCTATTTATATAGTCAAGCGATTATTTACTAGGAATGCACTTACATGGACAAATTACTTCTCTAAATAAATTAGAAACAAGAAATGGATCAAAAATGTGAATAACATTCTACCTGGACAAGAGCACAGCTTTTGCTGCCCATTACAGTACTCATAAACACAGATTCAGCATGGAAAGGACTACTTTCACCCACAAAAATAAGTGTTTTACACTGCAGATTCTTCAGGCCCTCTGTAAGGTCATGCCTCCTATCAATATATTCAGATATCAACTTATGACAGCATTGTAACTAAATAAACAGTTTTTTATCCCTTTTTACAACATCCCAGTATGAGTTGAAATGGAAAAACTATAAACAGTGTAAGTAATAAAAACTTACTCATTAATTGCTTGTAAAAAGCGCATGACATTTAAACTTTGGCCCTGATCCAAGACCTGTATACACATTACATATAGTATCAAGAGCCTTCCAATTTGTATGTCTTGTTTTAACATACAGTAAAAACTAATATAGTGTTTGCCTTGACAAGACTTAAATATTGGAACAATTACAATGATAGGGACTGAGTTTTTCTCACCTGTCGGCAAACTTGAATTATGTCCAGCCCTTCACCATGTTTGACACTCCTAAATTCCTATCAGGATAAGTTGTTAAGTTATGAGATCATATAGCCAGTCAGATACATTATACCGTTCTTATATAATGTGATTTAATGTACCTTACTGAAGTATCGCTGAAGAAGGCACTCCTTCAACACTCCACACATTCCGTAGAAGTACAACAAGTTCATGAACACCTGAAAAAGAAATCAAACAAACCTTTAAAATATTAATTTTTATCTTTCAGTAAAACAAGGGTTGCTAGCATTGAGCGCAGCCATTATGGATGACACATTTTTTCCTTGGTCAAATGGGTTTTCTGAAGTTGCTCTCTCATTATCTTTCTTTCATACAGACAGCATGTCATTTTTATAGTACAATAATTAAATGGTGATTGATGGCCATTTATTTCTCAATCACAAATGCTGTTGATTTAATACGTGTATATATGAACCTTATTGTAAAACCACTCTGCCCAAGAAGGTGCTTTGCAAATAGGGGAGACAAGTATTAATCCAAGCACCCGCTCTTCATACTTCATCTGCCACATTGTAAAAATACATAAATTCATGTTTGAAGAAAAATCTCGGAACAATAAAAAGACAGTTAACTTCATGAACATACCGCAAAGAGTGTGAGGATGTAAGCACCAGCAGTCACTCCCAAGCACAGTACTTTTTTCAGTCTGAATTACCAAAAACAATAAATAGAGCTTTAGATAAGGGTATGGGTAATGTAACAGGAAAAGATTAATGCAAATGATAGCTTTGAGTAAATATATTTGCTTAACACAGTGGGTAGAGACAGATATCAAGATCTTTCTACTAGTGCCATGTAAAGGAAATATAGATGGCATCGACTTTTTTAATTTAAGCAGGAAAACTAAAAAAGTAATAGAAATCACAAATCAAATAACTACTTAGAAACCATAAGCAACAGCACCCTAACACCCCAACCCCTAATGGCATAAGGCCAGGTACTCTTGGCTTGAGACACCAAGGCCCCCTTACAGATCCTCATACCAGCATGACACTCGATTCTAACTACGATAATTTCGAAAGAGCATTTGCAAAAATTTTCTGCGCCTATCCTTTGCTGTCTCCAGAAAATTATTGTGTATATATCTCCTTGAACAGTAAAGAGAGACTGCAAGGAGATATTAGAGCATGTCAGGGGAGTTAAATCTTTCTGCAGAACTCACTTTAATAGTGAGGGGAGGATTACTACTATTCTGCTATGAAGGAAACATATCTGTTTGGCAAGGAGCACATTGAAGAGAGTCTCAAAAGTATTGGATTCCAACAGACAGGGACCTAACATTTAATAACCATGTCAAAGAAATGAAATGAAGATAGGATTAAGCACAACCTTGTTATATCATGCCATATCTAGCTTAACCAAATTACCTCTACATGCCATTATCAATTATTCAAAATATTATCCTACAGTATTTAGTTGTCTATTTCTTTAAAATTCTCACAGAAGTCTTTGCATTGCAAGTAGATCACCAATGGTTCTAAATTTCTACTACATAATAAAACAATATTAATGTCCTTCACATAGCTATTGAGAATGATTCTCCATTGACTACTATCAATAAGCTGATCATATCTAATTCATCAGTTTTAACAAAACATGCTGTCTACTTGGTTTTTCTTCAGTTGAGTTATCACTATTGAAGAAAATCCAAGTCCTCTAAGATTTCTCTTAATAAAATGAAACCACAATATTCAGTTTAAGACTAATTACCATGAGAATAATACAAAAATGCAGGTAAAAGAAGAAGACTTGCATACCCAAAAAAATCGAGCACCTCCACAACTTGCTCGGCTAAGTCATCTACACTAAGCAGTGGAACATCTGAAGAAATTTCATGAGCTCCTAACTGCACAGAACTCTTAAACAAATGGTGAAAAAAAGAATTAATTATTATCACACAAACTAAACCGTAACACTTATACTGACCTCATGCCCAGGGGCATTGATATGATAAATGCAGAAGTTATGAAGCAACAAAGAAGCTGCATCTGGGCAAAAGAATAGGCCTTGGAAACAAAGCATGACTGTAAATCCACAGAAGAACAAAAAATCCAAAATTACATTCATTTCAATTTCATTATACTCAAAACCCATCACTAAGAAAAAAAGAACCCCTCAACACTAAAACCATAAACCAATCTCAACTGATTTAACCACCACCTAAACCCTTAAGAAGAATTTAACTGACACCATTAAATGAAAAAGAAAAGAAAGAAAGAAAGAAATGAAACGTACAATTAAGAGCAATATCTGGGTATGTTACCAAAGGAGGTTTCTCTTGATCACCACACACAAACACAGACACTGAACCTTTAGTTGTTTTCACCACACATTCCTGCAAAAACACAAATTTGAATTTTGACATTATATTTAAACAAACATAAAGAAATGACAAAGTAAAACACATCAATCAGACTTTAAACAATTCAATATAGAGAAAAAGGGGGGAAAAGATAATGTTTTTTGTGGTTAATTTAGCTTGTTTACCTTCCCTCCCAAAGGAGCCATGCCAATGTCTATGCATACCGAGTCGCTTGACTCGTCCATGACTCACTCAATCTAATGCAGTTAAGCACAGTGAGCTAGATTTCTGGCCCTTTTTCTTCTTCTTCCTTTCATTCTTATTTTAATGACCAAAGTACCCTCAATATCTTCGATTTGGGCGGTCCTGAAATGACAGTTTTGGTATTAGCCAACGGATTGAGTAATTTGTCTTGTTGTTTGTTTTAAGCGAAGAAAGTTACCGTTGAGGAGGATAAAAACGTCAGTTCAATTGAGGGCAGTTTCGGTGCAAGGATTGAAGCCGGTTGAACGGCGTCGTATCGTTGATAGGACTTATAAATATATGATACATGAACAAAATGAAGTATCAGACAGCTGTGTGCCACCTGGATACCTCAAGAAACGTGCTGGCTACTGCTACACAGGGCGATGGGACTTCATTTCTTTTTTTTTAATCCTTTAAAATTAATTAATACTTTTCATCAACGAAATTACCACAAAATCGTATAATAAAAATTAGTTTAGTTTGTGAAAATATTTTTTAATTTTATCAATAAGTAAAACAATAAGAATTTAATTTGAAATAAAAGAAATATGAAAAATCAGTAATATAAATATGGCACAAACACAAAAATTATAAAAAAAATAAAATATGCACAGTAAAAAATTCAATCAGAATATTCCATTGTTGATCCAGTGGCACTATCTATGACAGATTTACTGGAACTTTTGGAGGCTGACAGCTGTGTGATGATATGACAAATTGTCATTACTCAATGCCTCAATTAATTTAATATGAAAAAAATACAAATATTTGGAAAACAAAAAAAAATCATACATACCAAATCTCTTAACAGATAGAATATCAATATTCCAATGTCTGTTTCCATTACCCTATCAATAAATTCTTCCTTTTTTCCTGTAAGTGCCCACTAACATGGATGGCATGGAATCAATTAATCAACCAGTGGTTGAGCTTCCACTGGCATCCTTTGGATTATGGTCATGATCATGACTATGATGATGATGATGATGATGATCCTCTTCATCGCTGGTATCTTCATCAAATGGCTTCTCTTTGTGGAAAATGCAGCACTTCTTGGAGCTCTTCTTTTGCATGAATTCATTGTCTACAGTTCCCTCTTTCCATGTTACCTTCTTCTTCCTCCGGTTCAGCCGCAGGACCAGAGTTTGAGATTGACTGCTCCCTGCATTTTCTACAGTGATGGTGTTTGTAACAGAGGCAGAAGGTCTTGCACTGGTTGCACTCATTGGCCTTCTATTTTTTTTATCCTATGATGATAAAATTAGGTTTAATAGATCATAAATTTTTAGTTTTGCCTAGCATTGCACATTTCCATTAGTTTTGCCCAATAATCCATGATTATACTTCAAAGTAAATTTACTGCAATCAGTTACCAACAAACTGGATGAGGGGATTATCACAATTCTCATCAAGAACAGTGATTACTCCATGTATTTTTAACAAGTATTGGACGATTATTACTAGAGAACATATTGCAAAAAACAAGGTAGAAAAACTTTAACCAACTGAAATTCCAGCAATCACTTAATTTTAATTACATTCCAAATTGTGAACCTAGAAGTACTGAATATACATAATGTGAGGCTAAAATGCAACATCATTAAATAGGAATAGGACTAATAGTAAGCTTAAGTTATTTCCTTTTTTATCAAACAAAAAAGAAAGTCAAAAACTCTTTCACTTCTTAATCTTAAAGCATTCATTATAATAGACACAAAAGATTTGGGATAAAAAAAACAGAAGCACAGTTTAGATAAACACTTGATAGATGGTTTTTTTAATCCCTTCTAGAATAGAAGGGCATAGAACAGTTTTCAAAAGTAGGATCGCAGATATTGTTTTTTCCTCAATAGGCTGCCTACAAATGCACCCCCAAAAATGCCATAACCACAAAGAAAAGTTGTTGTTTAGATTAATGTCACTGGGGAAAGATTTAATTGAATTATTCTAACTCTCTAAAACTCAAAAGTTAGTCATAGATTAACCTTCTTGCTAGCCAAAGTCAAAGGTAAACTTATCTTGTAAATGCAACCAAAACCAGATTTCAATAATGTCAACTTAAGGAATAAAAAAATTGACAGAAAGCAATATAACTGATTTTAATTCCTTCTAATCCTATTGAGCATCATAAACCATCACCCACATTCCAGATTTACCTATAAAAACCACCCGGAACATCAAAGACCACAATTTTTTCGAGCAACAATTGTTTCCAATTATGCTAAAAATATAAAAATTTAACCTATCTTGTGAATCCATCACACTACGTTTCTTTCTTTTATTTATTTATTTATTTTTTTTACTTTTCACCAAAACCGTGAAAATTCCCCAAACACAACTAACCCTAAGGATTTAATTACATGAGATTGCTGACATAAATATGACATTGGAATTAATAATCGAAATAAAATTAGATCGAGCAAAGGAAAAAATCATAACATAAAAAGAAATCAATGAAAACTTACCAGCGTTGAAGGGGTGAGACAACTAAGGTCGGCTGTAACGCGGAGAGATGTCAATGGGAAAAGGAAAGGCCATTCCAGCGTCAAAGATAAAAGAGATGGGCCTATGTTTGGGCTGGGTCGGGTTTTTAACCACTTATTTCGGTTTAAATTAAAAATATTAAATATTATAAAATAAGATGATAGTAATTTATAAAATAAGACCCATAAACTGTCTTTCACCCATTCATTTTTTTCCTCATTTTGAAAAGCAAAACAAATAAGGATTTCACAAATTTCTATAAAGAAAAATAGAAACAAAAGAAGGATTCATGATCAAACGACCCAAAATTTTCTTTTTAAGTAATCTTATTCTTTAATCCGCTTTATTATGGGCTGTATGAAGAGTTGGTGACAAAGTTACAAATAATCAAGTTGACAAATATGCAGAAAAATTGCCATTGGTAATGGCCTACAATTCCTCCTCTTGTTTCCTTCACATTCCTTGTCACAAAAGACAGTGAAATTCTTGCTGACACGGTAGTCCTTGATTCAAAATACGGTTTGCTTCTTCTCACCAGAAACAGTAGTTTTATTCTTCTTTCTTCATCCATTTTCCTAACCCTTCCGAAATTGAACCCAGAATTAGGTCAGATTGCTTTAAAATTTAAAGCCACATTCTCTATGCCTCCAGGTTCTCCCTGTTGTACGGTATTTTTGTTGATAATGTATGACAATGGTCTCTGTACCAGCACATGCAAAGCTCCACATAATTCAATATTTGCTATATGTTATAATGACTTTGAAGTTGACAAAAGACAGCCAGAGATCCATGGATAGTATAATTGCTTCTAATTGTGTAAATGCACCCCAAATTGAGCTTGAATTAAACTTGAGAAAATAAAATGAATGAAAGACAGAAGGGATTCATGCTTCTGACAGCCAAGAGTAAACAATTTTAGATATCAAAAGATGAGTTTTTCTACTGTGGAAAATGATACGTGAGGTAATAATAAGATTATTGAAGCTAGAGTTCAAACTGTCAGATTTTCTCAAACAAAACATGCATAAACAATCTTTGCAGACCAGAGAGTTATGAAGAGTTAAGACATTGCATACACTTTCAGCCTTCAGGAATATGTACTTTCCCTTTTGAAACAGGCAGACACAAACTGACCATCAGATAGTTGTATCAAAAGCAAGGGCTGCTCGGAAGAACATCGATAAAAGGGAAAAATCATAGCTGCAGCATTACTGAAGGTTCCTAATGGCTTTGCATAGTGAACAAGAAATTGCAACAGTAGAAAGATGTCCCTGGTAATGTGTGGAGTACTAAAACCCAAGATTAATGCAGTAATAGAGTAAATGAATATCCAAAGGGAAAATTATATCATTCTAGGAAAGGGCTAGGCAATGGGAATTACCTGTTGTATGTAAGTATATGGTGTCATTGCTAGCACATTGCACATTTGAATGACCTAGAGCCACCGTGCTCCCACTAACATATTATGAAAACTAACTCAAATTTCTTCAATGACCCCAGTATTTGTGCTGGAATAACCATATTGATCATAAGATTAGAGCAATGTGAAGATGCATCACCTTCCAAGGCTCCTGCATCCATCCATATCCGGTTTTTTGTCCACAAACAATAGCTTTGGCTCTATTTGTACATTACTTACATAAGTAAAGTATGTCACCATTAAGAGAAATAAAACAGAATTCAAACTAAATATCAGTACTTTCTGAGTTTTTACAAACCAAAGGATACCTTTAGAGGATAATTATAACTTTTATCATCAAGGAGAAAAAATATCCATGTTAAATGGAATATAAATACATAACCACAAAATAGGAGACTCAACCAAAATTAGCACAGAAGTATCACTATTCCAGGAAAGCAAAATGATATATCAGGAGATTCAATTCTCAGAATTGTAGAAAAGAAAGCCAAATAGTAGATAATATAAATGGTGCGAAACAAGCATTTGAAATCTTTTCATGTAGAACACATAAAAGGAAATTAACCACCATTTTGTGTAGAATATACATCTATCTTACTAAAATGATAAAATGATCCTACAACCATTCAATTGCTTCAGACCTCCGGTTACTCAAGAGGTAAAGGGGAGAAAAATTACAAATGGACCTATTTTTAATCAGTTTAAATGTAAATCAACAACATATATGTAGAATACCACTCACTTAAAGCTTCTGTTAGCTTTCAAAGAAAAATTCCCAAATGGCTCTATTCATTCTTCCAAGCATACAAAATAAGCGAAAAACCAAGACCTTGTGACTTGGAATCAAGGAACCTCTGTGAGAAAGACCAAGGCAATGTATTTGGATCAGAAAGAGGTCCACTAGCCCACAACTTCTCAGCTGAAAGGCATGTCTTGAACAAGAAAACAGCATTTCCAAGTGATGCACCGAAGAGCCAACTGTAAACATCCCAAAAAACTTCAACAGCGAACCCATCAACCAAAATAGTATTATTTCCTCTGAACTTCCACCGTAGCCGCTTTACCTGCATCATCATTTTTCCATCTACACGAATCATAAGGCAAGGATCATTAACACCACTTGTGTCACATTCAATCACAAGATCATGAATTTGCCCATAATCACAAAACTGTGCCTTGGTACTAAATACTTTCTTGCCGAAAACGTGCTCTCTTTTAGCCACGAAAATAGCCTTAGAAGGAGCAGGAATAGCACCAGTCTTCTTGAAAGCTTCTTTTATCATATCCCCAAGAAGCAAAACCATTTGCCTATCAACAACAACACCAACGTAAAATCCCTCTAATGGTTCAGGCCCGGATCCAAATTTTGCTGAAGAAAGGTCCCAATATATGTCAATTACACAAGTATAAGCTTCTAAGCTCTTAGAACCTTTTCTTTTAGAGAACAGCCAAGGCTTGATATCAACCTTACAAAGACATTGGTTCGCTGCATCATCAATTCCCAAACTTAGCCCTTGACCCATCAAATTCTTACTCCATGAAATATTGATCAAGCAAGGCCGACCTCGAAAACGAGATTGATAGACACGAGTAACCAAATTCTGTCCATTTTTAGCATTATTGGATGATGAAGTATCAGCTACTTGTACCCCATTTTCCCCAAAACAAGATGGAAAATCTCTCATTTTTATAAAAAAAAAAAACAACTTAAATTTCACTTTTACAAACTCTCTATCTGGTCTTTTAACAAGCCTAAATCACCAGAATTAAAACTAACTCATAAATGGAAAAAACGGAGACAAAATAACTAAATATATAAAAAGGTAAAAAGAGAAAAAGCTCTCACCTCTACTAATCCTCAAAACCAAGAAAATCCCATCTCAGAAATGCTTCAAAATCTGCTTAACAAGACTTAGATTTGATCTGGGCATAAAGTTTCTCTTGTGCATTTCTACAAAAAAAGAACCCATAAAAGAAGAAAAAACATGAAAGACACAGAACAGAAACAAACTGAAGACAAAACCGGGGAATGTATGCAGTTGAAATAAAGTGAAAAAAATAACAACTCATGACAGAAGCAGACAAAAAGTGGACTACTCGCTTCACCGCCAACACAAAAAATCAAAATCAAAAGCCAAAATCTCTAAATTATAAAGAAATGAAAAGAAAAAAAAAAAAAAGCGGAGGGGATAAATAGAGCAACTGGGTATTGCTGTAAAGGCTGGTTAATGAAGTTTACTCCACAATAGGAAAAGAAAAGAAAAAAAAACAAAAGATGTTTTATTGTCCCTCTTAGCTTTAGCAGACATACCCACATGAGAACTGAAACTGAAGAAGTAATGAAATGGGTATCAATGGAGGATAATTAATTTTAAAAAAAAAACAAAATTGAGAAGAAATAATGGTTGATTGTTGCATGTATTTTGAGGGAATAAAATATAAACAAGAATTGAGTGATGGATTGATTGCAGTATGTCTTTTTTAATAATTTGATTTATTTTAGAAATTGCTAACGTGGTATAAATCTTTAGAGGCCTTTGGACGGGTAATTTTTTGATTAATTTGTTAATATATATTTTTATTTCTAGCATTAGCACATTTACTTCTTAGGAATAATCTTTTAAAACTAAGTTTGTCATATTCTACCCAAAATACTCTAATATAATTATCAGTAAAGGGTGTTGATTGGATCAGTGCACCAAAGATTCTCGTCATCCGGCGAGATTAGATGAAAATGAAAATTCATTATCTTAGTTTTTTCGTTGTCGTTTGTTGGTCATTAATATCTCAATTTATAAATTTTTCTTCATTAATAGTAGAGAAAGAAGAGAAAGCCACGAATAGTTAAAAAGAGAAAGAAAAAAAAACCGTAGATTTGGAGAGAAATAATTAATTTTCAAAACTTAAATCAAACAAAATTAACTTTTAAAATCAAACCAATCCGAATCATATCTAAGACTAATTATTACATTATAAACCTCCTCTTAAACTCAAACCCGAAAAAAGTTATCTTTACGTTATAAATCTCATTTTAAACCGAAGATCTTTTCCTTCTCAAACGGAAAAATTATTGTATTTACTCTTTTCTCTTATATCCTCTCTTGAGAAGAAAATCTAGAAGGATATTTCTGCATTTTTCAAACTTGATATTGTCGTCTTTGTCTCCTTCATCAAATTGGAGATCTTTGCTTTCATCTCCTCATTCAAACTCATCAGCATAAGATGTGCCAAATGCTATTCCTTATTTCTTTTAAGACAGATCAAGCAGTGTTGGAGTTTTATTTTATTTTAATTAACTCCAATATCATAATTCTTTGTAATAAATAAATAAATAAATAATATGTTATAGGTAACATTGGTTTAGCCTCAAGATAGTAGGTTAAATAAATGTAAAATGCCTGGATATAAAAAGCTCACCCCGTAACAAGAAAAAAGAATGACTCTGTGTGAGAGAATGAAAGAAGCATGATATAATTAATTAAATTTTGGAATTAATTTTAAGCCACTAATGCCTGGTAGAATATTAAAATTTTCAAGTATATGACTTGGGTTTAAATCTCTTTCATACTTATTTAAATTTTGGACCCATGACCGGCCTAGACCAGTACTACAATCCTATACCAAGAATGGACTTTAGGTTAAAATTATAATTTAGTTATTAATTTCTCATAAACTGAAAATTCATAAATAATCGTCTAATTACTTCTACATTCAAATTAATGGACTAATTTAATTTAAAGTATACTGTAAACAATTTAAATATAAGTATGATTAAACTATTAATTATCTTATCGTGTAAAGTATAATTTAATTTATATTACAAAGTATACAGATAGTTTAATGTGAAGTATATTTAAAATGAATGTGTAAATTACTTGAAAGTTTACTTTAAACTTTAAAATTAATTATAAGTATATTGATTCCATTAAATTTATAATTATATTATAATATAAAGTATAACTCAATTCAATTCAGCATTGTCTGCGTTGATCATCACACCATTTGGATAGGAACATCTCACACTTCTCATCACCAAATTTGTTCTTGTAAGGGGTCATTTTAAATTGGTGATCTGTTGTCCAACATCAAAGGTGTGCCTCCTGCTCACCATTCATGTTCAAGCACACTTGGATTTTGATTTGAGGGAGGATTTAGAATGAATTTTGGTATTGAAATAATGGATCAAACATATTTGTTTCATAGATCGTTGGAGGAAGAAGAACATAACATTCATTCAGATCAAAATGGTTCCAAATCTAAATTTTGAGGGATACATTTTCAGATCAAGATACGAAGCAGATAAAGGAAAATAAAAAAAGAAATCAAGATATTGTGAAATTGTGAGAAATTTTGTGAAAATTGAGAGATTTGAGAAAATTAAAAACTAATAGAGAGAAAAAAATGAGACAGGAATTAATAATTTTGAAGCATTCTTGAAGAACATGTCGATGATTCAGAGGGTTATGTTTGATGCTTCAGTGGGTTTATCATATTTGGCAAACCTAAGTAAGTGGGGTTAGAGAATATTCCCTTCGGGAACTCTCGCTTGAAGCAATATTATTTTGGAAAGACTCAAGTGTTTACTAAAATATGTTTCAACAGAAGCAATGTTCCTACTCTATTTCTTTGCTTTGTGTTATGGTTGATGGAAACTCAAACATGAAATTTAATCTCAAGTTGCAGGGCAAAGTGAGTAATGAAGACTCCTATGTTTTCTACAAATTGGGCACAAACGAGGGAGCAGCAATGTTTGCTGATTCAACCTCAGATTCAGAATTAGAAGGCTGGTATGTGTTTTTCAACCGGCATTGTAAACCAAGATGAAATTTGTTGGTGCAAACCCAAAAGGTTTATAGATATTATTAGGCTTCTCAAGGCTATTGCAGAAGTTACATCTAAGGCATAGTTTTGGGGCAAAAAAGTGGATTTTCATGATCAACTGGAGAGCAAGAACAAAGATGATCATATTGAAGTGTTCGTCTGAGTTAAAATTTAGCTAAATTTGAAGTGCAGCTTTTTGCAACAATTAGTATTACCTACCAGCTACATGAACAACCAGATGAACAAGTCCGCAACATATTATCCAAAACAATAGCAGCTAGCGCAAACACAACTAACAATAGCAGAGCAGCAGAAACTACACAATTAAGCAACCAACATAACACCATGGCATTGCAAAGTTTAAATAGCAAGATCAACACCCACAAAATTTAAGTTATTCAACAATTAAATAACGCATTGTAGCAGCAAGAACAGCACAATCAATAACCAAATTATCCCAAAAAACATTATACAAGTAGATAACAGAACATATCAACATAGGCCAAAATTCCATGTCTAACATCATATTACATAACATACTTTCTCAAAAACACAAGCTTTTGCGCAATAACTCTTACAGATCATACTCACCAACAAAATCAAAGCATAATTTACAAACAACAACACATTACCTCATATAGGCAAACGAAGAGAGATCAGACGGTTTCCTTCTCAATAGCAGACTTAGCAGTCTCAAGATCTTCATCAAAGAACATATCCCAATGTCCATCCCACTTGATTAAAAACTCAGTATCTTCATAATACTTGACTCTATGCACATCTCCTGCTGGGGTGAACAAGTAATCACCAACAACCAAATCAAACCTCTCCCCTTTACTTAAATTCCACACGCTTTTTCTTCCTTCCATCACCACCAAATCGTGTCCAAATGTATGATGATGCGCTGGCTCCACACTCCCCGCCTTAAACCTGACTATTGCTGAAGTTGGAGTCTCCCTCAGAATCTTCATTGACCCTCCTGGAATCATATCGATTGGACCCAGCTCCCTATTTTTAATCAAACAACAAATACTACAAGAGCTAGATTTTTCTTTCTCTTCATCTTCTTTACCAATTTTACTCATTTCAGCTACAGAATTGTCAAGAAAACATTGAACGTCGTCATCCCAGGGTTTGTTTTCTGACGCAGGACAGGGCGCCTTAAAAGGCGTGTTGAGCCACGTGTTGACAATCTCAATGGCGGAGTCTTTGGAGGTTGACTTACCAGAGACGGCGAGAACGTTGGAGTTGTTGATAGAGCGAGCGTTTTGAGCATCGGAAGGTGTGAGACAAGTGGCAGCAAAGACACTAGGGTATTTATTAGCGAAAATTCCGACGCCGATGCCGGTACCACATGCGACGAGACCGCGAGTGTCGGAGGCGGAGGAAGAGACGCGGCGGCCGACCTCGGCGCCGATGGAGTAGTAAGAGGAGGTACCGAGGTCTTCGACTTCTATGTTCAGAGAGCGGAGGTGGGAGACTAGAGCATCCTTCAAGTCGCTGCCGAATGGATCGGCCCCAGTGATGATCTTGGCAGGGTGGGGAACGGTGGCATTGGAATCTGCCATGGTCAATTAGAGAGAGTGGAAAGTCGGTTGAAGGGTAATTTAAATCAGTGCCAAGTGTGAATGAATCTAGACCGAAAAACGATTGTATTACTTCGATCCGAATTATTTGATAATTCACCTGTCAATCAGAGTCCGTACAATAATTTGCCGCAAGTTGAAGCAAGATTTGATGCTTTTTTCTTTAATCGAATAATTTGCCTTTTTTATAAATTACTATATACCGCCAAAGGTTTCATAAATTAACATTCCCACCTTCTAAGTCGGAAAAAATCATTTACCCGGCTATTGGTTAAAATTAGTTTATACAATTAAAAGATATTTATATTATTTTATTCAACTATTATAATAAAACTATAATTAACTGTTATTTTATCTCTATAATTTGAAATATTATAATAATATTATGGAGTATAAATTTATTTTCTAAAATTTATTAAGAACAAATTGATATCTTCTCATATTTTTAAGGAAATTTCATATTCATCTATATATTTTAAAAATGTGTTGATAGCCGTACTAATTTGTTGTGTTTTGTTATTTTTTAGGGTGTGATCATCATTTCTAAAAATAACTAATGCACATATTAAAATCTTAGAATTTCAAAAAATTTTCAAATTTCAAAAAAATCTTTTAAAAATTCTCCTATTAATACTTATATTAGTAATTTTTTTATTAAATCTAATTTAAAATAATATAAATTCAAGGTAAAAAATGATTTGATAAAATTTTAGTTAAAGTGTTATTTAATTTAAGGGTTTTTTAAATTTTTCAATAATTTTTACTATTGATTTAATTTTTGAAATTATCACATATAACCTTTATTTATACAATTGTAGTAAGTGTCTTATCAAGTTGAGCTTGAATTAAATCTCTTGTTGATAAATTTTGTTACTCATAATAGCGGTTGAGCTGTTGCGGGATACATTGATAGGGGTTTTTCATCAAGAGAGCAACAAAAAATGGGCCTAAAACATTTAATAATAGATATTTATATTATGGAGAACATTATCAACATTCGGAATTGAAATCAGATTTAGAATTGATTCGATAAGTTTCGATTTTGATTACTAATACTTAGCAATGGACCGATTTTGATTTTTTTTTGTTCTTTCTTAGTAGTATAATTGGACCGGCCGTTCACTACAAGTCTTTAAAATATTTACCAACATTAGGGGTTAATGTTATTTTCAATATATATGGGGGGAAGTTAGCATGACAAATTTTTAAAATAAAATTTCTTGGACGTCCCTATATTATGTGAACTGTAACTCATAAACCCTTTTAGGGCACTGCGCTCCCAGACAAATGAGGCAGTATTACGTGGCGGCAACAGGAGAGCGCTGGCGGAGGATAAGATCAAAATTAGGCAGGCGAATAACTGAAAAATGTATACCCACGGGCCGGAGGAAGTTGGAAAATGGCGGGGATGTGTTGCTTTGCTCAACCCAATTCAACTCTCCATCTCAAGGTAATCAAAATTTTTGTCATTTCAATCGTATAGATTTCTCATTTCTAATTTCTTCAATTCATCACGATCGTCCATTTTGCAGAGAATTCATTGCTTCAAATGCTGCTCAGCCTTACCGGATAACAGAACGAGAACCCCGAAGTTTTTGAAATTGGCTGTAACTGGAGTGACTGAGCTCCTTAGACTCTTCTCCTCGTTTGACAAAGATAGGTAAGGGCACGTTTCTTCTCTGTTTAATTGCTAGAAAGTGCAGAAAACCCCACTACAAAGTTAATTAAAATTTTACAAATTTTGGTATTGTTTCTAATTGTTTTGTATAATTAATGAATGGTCTCTAGGGTTGGGAGTGTTGCATTGTAGCAAATCATTTACCAGTGTTGTTTTGAAAATTGTGTGTGTTTTTGTTTAAAGAAAGTTTGATGGACTTGGCAGTGGTTAGTCAAAATGAATCCCTCATGAAAGGTCAGGGTTCAAATAACATGACCTTTCATATGAAAAATTTGGACTAATTAACTTGACTACAAAAGTCGAAACCCTGACTTACTCGGTACAATGGTTCTAGGTCCTAACAACATTTTGTATGTTGTAAACTTGTAAGCAGAGACTATTATTTAGATAGTGACTGTGCTTCCATGATATGAAAAAAAATACTACAGAATTATTAAGGCTAAGTCCTGTGCTTACTTGAGTAAAATTGATTTATGAAATTATATCCATGACATGATTTATCAAAACTTACTCTAAGGGCTTTTTTGGTCTGATAAATACATTTCAGAAGAGTGTTTAAATTCTTTTCTGAAAAATTTTCATGATTTTCATTAGAAGATCATTCAACAAACACTAAACACTAACGTAATGTAAAATTTTCCTTAAGAGTGTTTTGGTCTGGAAAGTACATCTCAGAAGAGTGTTTAAATGCTTTCTGGAAAGTTTTCTATTCTATTCTAATGAAAATCATTCCAATTAATCACTGAAAATAATGTAAAAACTTCCTGAACTATGTAAAAGTGCCTTTTCATGGCATAAAAAGAGCTCTCAAACTCGAATTAGCTTATAATGCTCATCTGTTTTCTTCATTTAAGTTTTGCAGATCAGATAGGGTGAATTTTAAACAAGAAGAGGAGATTTCAAATAAGGGGATTGATGATGTAGTAACTACACTGAAGACGGATTATGACCATGCTTATTTTGTTACAGGTACAATACTATGGTTTATTTTGTGAATTGTCATTTTGTTACTTGTTTCATTGTCTATTGCTTGGGTTAATTGTAATGATGAAGATAAAGAACTTTAAGTGCATTAGGAAGGTTAGCAGGAGATGCTTTGTATAGTTTTTTGTGAATTTAAGGTTACTTAGTGTGAAATGATACGATGTAAATATTTATTGCCTAGATTATCTAATATGTTTTCTTTAATTTAATGGAAAGGGATTTTCACTTCTGAGATTTATGATGAAGATTGTATATTCGAAGATCCGACTATCAGATTTCGAGGTTTGATATAATATATATATATATATATATATATATATATATATATATATATATATATATATATATATATTGTAATTCTATCCATTCAAATATTGCAGGGTAGTCATAGGTTTGAAATTACGGAAGTACATAAAATTACTGCTTGACCTTTTGATGCAATAATTGCATCTGCACATGTTAATGCTTCAATCTTTTATAGTTGTTTCTCATGGCTTTCGGAAGGCCTTGCTCAAGAAAAAAAAAAACACTTGTATCTTGCTGTCTACACTAATTTTAAAGACCACCTTTCTTAAGCTTTCCTCTTATATTCAGGAGATAGTGTGAATCGGGGGTTGCTGATAGAAGACATTTAGAATTAGCTTATTGTCTTTGTCTCAGTTTCATCTTGTGTACCTTCTTTGTTACTTTCTGTGTTAAGCCTCTGTTTAGGAAACATATTGAACTCTATCCTTTCCTTCTCTTCCCTTTCATTTCAATCTATCTAAAGGCACTTACCTGAAGATTCCAATGCATGTAATTCAATTTGAGAAAGTTAAATAATTGATGTGATCTTTGGCTATTCAGGTAAGGAGCTGTATTCACGCAACTTGAGATTGCTGGTTCCTTTCTTTGAATTTCCATCAATTGAATTGCAAAAGATTGAGAAGGTAGTTGTCTCTATAAATGAACTGTGGCTTTAGTTAACAAGAAACTAATTAAGCTTGTGGGTGGAAATATTTTTGGTACTTTCTTGGTGATTCTTTAATAATATAAAAATATAATTATAAGGCATCTACAAGGAAGTGGAAGATTTGGGCCTGAGGAAATTAGCTGTAGAGCCCAGAGCTTTAAATCATATTCACACAGGCCAAATGCAGAACTTGGTTTTCTGATGCCTTTTCTCACACTGTTGAAGATTATTAAACTTGATACCTAGACAGTTTAAATTCATAAAATGACTGTAGATAACAGTGGAGAGATTTCCTCTATAGCTTTTCCTCTTTTATGAGTAAAGTGGGGCTGACTTTAGAAATAAATAATAAGCACTGCAGTTTATCTGGAAATTATATAAAAATATCAAAATCATTTCTTTGAAGCTATTATTGCGACTTCATATATGCAACATCTTAGGAAGTGATGATAGGCATATGCAGTTCGTATTTCATTTCTAGGAGACGCATCTTAAAGCGTTTTGAGGACCTAGGTCCATTGTGTAGCCATACAGCTGTAGTGTGATTCAAGGTCACTAAATCCTTCAAAATTGTATGGTCAAAAGCTTGGTCCATCCGTTATGCAGCTACATTTTGTTATGTAATGTAGAGAAATTAAGAGTGCTTACTAGCAAGCTTGATTTTTGAGCAGCAACTGTCTTTTCTCTGGCTGCTTTAAAGGGTTAGGTTCTCCAAGATTTGGTTGTCTTCAGAGGTCAAATCTAATCCCAAACATGCTCATCCTTAGTGCTTGTGACTGTAAAAACTCAGTACTGTAACTGCATATAGTTGTGTTTGGAAGGACAGTTTAAGCAGCAAATTGTGTACTCTTGTAAATGCAAGACATCTGGTTGAAAATTTTCTGAATAGGCATCTAAAAATTTATATCAAAACATATCAGTGTAAGCTTTTCCTCGGTATAAAGCCTCCCAAGAGCCAAATGTCCTTAGGTTGGATCTAGAACTCTAAGCCCCTGATGTTTTAGTTGAGTTAGCCAGGTTAGGGGTTATCAACCGAAAGCTCTCTTTTTCTTTTTGTTTCCAGTATTAGATGGGATTACTACACATTTTGATTGATTTTTTTTTTCAGTAGTCTTTTTTACGACTACTGATATGGCAAAATGTGCAGGGTGCCAACTCTAATAATGATTTTGTTCTGGCGACATGGAAACTAAGGTGCCTATCTTGAATCCTTCTTATCTGAAGTTGTATCTTTGTCCACTGTGAGCTGAAAGAGTTTGTTAAAATTATTTGAAGAGGCTGCTTTGTTGGGGATTGGAAAATATTGCTGATGACCAGTAGTGTAGTGTGATTGCCTTGTATATATTAATAAATTGGTTGTTAAATCAGTAAAATATTGTATAACACTAGTGCTCTCTCTCTCTCCTGCTTGCACACTTTCATCTTGCCATTTTTTTTGGGGGGGGGGGGGGGGAGAATAGTAGTCTACCTCAACTTTTTACGCATAAAGAGATATTATGGAGATGCATCTGCTAGGTATCTTTGGCTTGGTTCACCATAAAGGATCAGGTCTTTCGCTTGGTGTATTTCATAATCATACACATCAGGTCTATCTAAACTTGGCCTGGTCACCATTGACTAAATTTGAACCTGTAGTGTGACAAGGTGATGCAGAAAATATGTGTTACACTCCTTGCTACTGGACAAGGTCATGTCCCTACTCCATTTCTCTTTCCTGCATACATAATTTTCGGAAGGAGAGAAGCTAGGTAGGAGGTTTAAGAATTTTCAAATTTCTACTGCATTTAACATCCCATGCATAGATGAAAATTTATCTTTGAGCAAGGAATATGCAAACTTTTTGCCGTTGCTTTTGGATCAGTTTGTAATTCAACCGCAAGTTTGCTTTGATTTGCAGAACCTACCTGAAACTTCCTTGGAGACCTTTCATTTCTATTGATGGAAGTACTGTCTATGAATTAAATAGTGAGCTTAAAGTAAGTTGCATCATTGCTTTTGTTGTTGCTGTTGAGTAATTTGATCTTTGTATTGTATGCTGTAAGGGCCACTGTTTACAGTTCCTTTCAACTGTGCATTTGTCAGATTATTAATCATGCTGAGAGCTGGAATGTTTCTGCACTGGAAGCGATTGCCCAGATATTCACTCCTAGTAACAGAAATTAACCAGTCCAGGAAGATCTGATGCTACCTATCCCGCCTGATTTCAGAGTCAGTTGTGATTACGACTGCTGGGATAAAGCTTTTATGGTAATTAATGCAAAGCTCATTGCTTGCAGTTTGATAAGTAGGTGCCTCCAGTGCCCCCTCCCTCACCTCCATATTTCTAGCTTTATAAAGACAGAATGCTCATGCATACATGTCAAGTGTTTATCTTATCTACTCAAGTAGAAACCTCTCTGGTAGTGTAGACTTTTTCTTGCCATGTTCAATGCTTAGAAGTGTGGTCATGCTTTCTGGCCAACTTTTATGGATGGTTACTGAACATTAAAATTGAACTGTTATAGCTGTTTCTAGGATTGTTAAAGTATATTGGCAATTTATCCTTCCCATAAATGTTAAAGAACAAGACAACACAAATCTTATAGCACTCAACTGCTAAATCCTTGAATTGTTTTTAAAGGGCAGAAGCCCACTAGTGTGATGATGATGATCCAATTGCCATCAAGCACAAATGGGAATATTAGTTGTGCTTTTTAAAGTAGTAATGAAAGCTCCTCATGTTCTGGCGCAGAAAGTCCACAACTTTTGTGTATAAAGCAGCAACTATAATCAATCTAGATTTCTCATTGCTTGTTTGAAGTGATTGTTTATTTGAGAATCCGAGGTGAGTGAGTTGGTGGGTTTAACAGTGCATGCGCGCAGAGTCTTGATTGTGAATGTTTTTTGCTTTTAAAACAATTGTTGCATTTGTGGGGCTAATCACTAGCCTCTTCAACTTGCCATCTTCAAAATTTCCCTTCCTTATTTAGGAAAAACATCTGTTTATGTGGGTTTGTTGAGGAAATTCTGTTTGTTTTTTTATACTTTTTGTTACAATTCTACCTGTTATTCATGTGCTATAGCTCAACTTTTTGGCCAAACTGGTTGGTTAATTTGTTCTTTCACTATTGTTTATTTGTAATGGGAAAGACTTTGTGGGGTGCATCAATATGATGTTTAATGGGTTAGTTTGAAATGTTTCAGTGTCAAGGCCTCGACTTATTGTTTCAAAAATTTTAGCTCCAAATCAGAAGTTCTTACTGTTCAATGCTTCGCCTTGATCAGAATTTTCCTCTATAAACAGCTAGCTTTTTCATTTGAATTCAAAAAGAGTCTGCCATTTTTATGACTTTAAATTCCTTGGAGCCATGGAACTCATACACGTTCTTCAATGTAGCAATTCGGAATGGAAATTTATGAGGATGAAATAGTAATTCCTTCATTGATATATTTAGTTATCTTTTGCATATTATCTGGTAAAATTATGTCACGTATGAGTAACACAAAAAGATTGGAGGATGAATTTAAAAGATAGTAACACAATACGAAGTGGGTAATTTACATTTGAATATAGCATATCATATATGAAAAGTTATTAAAGAATCATTTCCAATTCCAAAAATGTCACAAAATGAACCCATTAAGTTAATTAACACAAAACAATAATAACAACGTGAACCCAAACTTTCAAATTTATTTTCATTTAGTCCTTCCTCCAAGCATACAACAACAGTGAAAACCCACCATTGCTTCCACATGACCTGGTTGATGAACACGAGCTTCTACCACCGTCACTGCTCTCCTCCGCCCACTGCAACACACTTGAACAAGATGGCGACCGTGACAAAGAACCCGACGCCATTGAAGAGGACCCTAACGATGACAAGCTCTTCTTCATCAACCTCTTCTCCGGACCTACCATCTCTGGCCACACCCCACCTTCACCAACTTGGAAAATAAACACACCATGTCCATTTCCACCATTTCCATTATTACTTTCATTACTCTTCCCGCTATTAGCGGAGCCATTGTTGCTATTGACCCAGTTGAAAACGTCCCAAAAGAAGTCTACTTCAATGCCATCAACATAAATTCTCTCATGCCCTCTGAACTTCCACGCTAACCTTTTGATGACAACACTCGTTTCACCATCAACTTTAACTTTGAGAATTCCACCGCTACATTCTATGCCAATTTCGTGTTTGGTCCCAAAGAAATGAACTCGAGAAATATAACTCTTGCGTCCAAAAACATGCTCTCTTCGAGACAAAAGCGCCGGCTCCACAAGCTGGTGAGTGGTAATCAACCCGGATCTTCTAATCAATTCATCTTGGAGATCGCCAAGAAAGAACTCTAGTTTCTCATTGCAGGAAATGGCAATGTAGAAGGAGCAGTCAGGCTCAGCAGAGTTCTGGGAGAATTCAGCACGAGTGAAATCCCAGTAAAGCTTGATTCTTTGATAATGGTGGTGGGTCAAGTAGATGGATTTGGAACCGGGGCGGTTCCGGAAGAAGGAGAAGGTTGAAGGGTAGAGAGAAATGGTGACGGAGAAAGAATCAGCTGCATAGATTGTTAAAGAGTGGGAGAAGAGATTTTTGGACCAAGTAAGAGTGAGATAAGTTGGAGAATTGCATAACTGAGTCTGGTAAATGCATGTGATGAGATTTTGAGGCACTTGAGAGTTGCTTGAGATTGTGTTGGGATGGCTGAAACATGTTGGAATCATAGTGTTTCAATCTTGTTGAAGAAATGGTGAATTCTGAAGATTATATGGCTAAGAGAGAGATGGGATATTTGAAACTGAGATGATGATCATTTTAGCTTTTGGGTTTGAAGGACATGGGAGTGAATGAGGATTTTGGAGGCTTTTGTTTTGTATTGTTGAAGTTTGGCTTTTGAGAGTCTTGTTTTGACAGGCTTGTGTACTTGATGGTGTAGCACATCTATAATATATCTCACCACTAAAATATTATATCTATCTACTTATTTTACTACTCATTTAAATATTTAATTAAATATATTATTTTATATAAAAATTTTAACTAAGAAAAATATAAAAAATTTTCTTTACATGAATAAACATAGAATCATTCTATCTAATACACAAGATTTATGTAAATATTATAAGATTTTTTAAACCCTTTAAACGTTATGCAATTTAAATTTGTATAACTCTTAAAATTATCTATATTAGGGTAATTAGTTTTCTATTCTCGAAACTTTTCCTAATCAATATACAGTAAGTTATTCTAAAAAGCTTTAAAGTTACACTAATATTGTCAATTCAAATAATAAATTTTACATATATTATATTATTTTTATTGATTATTTAAATACATATATAAATTGTCATTAGACCAATCCAATCACCTGGTTTCTTTAAATCAAATTTATAATTAATATTAACTCAAATAAAACAATGTTGTCACAGAATGATGAGAACAGAGGACAAGAGAAGGATGATAATGATAAGCACCATAAGCAATTTGCTGAGGCGCTAAGCCTTACAGTTCATGCTACCCTTCCTTGATTTGCGCCTTAGACAAGTCTAATTTTACCTTTATTTTTTTCCTTCTTCTTCTTCTTCTTCTTCTTCTTCCTTCTCTCTAACATATGAGCTGTTTTGCACTACTAGAGAATTTGTGTTGTGTGTGTCACAATTTGAGAGATATACCCCATGACTTTTCCTCCCATTTCATGCTTTACAAAGACTAAACTATTGTTTAGTTATTTTGAATATAATATTAATTACTTTAACTCTTTCTTTCTTGCTTGCCATCTCAAAAGAGAGAGAGATGGGGCCTTGGGAAAAGCAAGAGCTACCTAACCAACTTTTTCAAATTAGGGTTTTGCTTCATTTTCAGTCATCATGTACTGGCTTAGATATATTTATCCTTTTGGGTGGTGTTCTTTGTTGTTGGATTAGCATTGACTGTATAATTTATCAATTCAGCCTTACAAAATAATTATATTATTTAATTACATTGTGTTATCTCAATTTGTATAATAATAAATTAATACGATTTATTTATACACATAATTTTATTTAATTTCTACTAGTCTTCTCGAGAACATGTTTTCTACTTAGTTTGCTTTTTATATATTTTATTCTAACTAAACAATATTATATATATTCATTTTAATTATATAAATAAATATACATTTATATATTTTATCATATGTTAAATGTTATTTTATTTTTAATTTAAAATTATATAATCATATAATAATATATATCAAATCTAAACTGGCAGCCATGATTGCAACCATCACATTATACACTTTTAGTTGGACTTACTTGTTTTTTATTTTTTTCAATAATGTACCCATAAAAGGAATAGACATTTTGGATTAGGATACAATATTTTAAAGATGAGCAAGATTTTATATATAGCTGAAATTTTTAATATTTAATTAAATATTTAAATAAATAATATATTATTATATAATATTTAATTCTATTATAAAGTATTTTGCATGAGCTTTCAGTCATTTTATTATGTGTCAAAGAAGGTAAGCAGCATTATTTGCTTTCTGGTTATTTATTGAAAGTGTTTTCTAGATGGGTGGGCTGGGTTGATTAGTCAGAAAGTTAATTGTTCATATTTATTAAAAAATAAACATGTCATGTAATCTTGCCGACTGATTAATTGATTTTATTTTAAAATAAATAATAAGTAAATATAATAATTAAGGACAATGATATTAAATAATTAATCAATTAAGAGCTAAAGTCAAACGATACAAACATTAGAAATTAACAAAATTGATAAAATATTAAAATTTTTATAAAATAGACTTGAATTTATGCATGCATCTTGCTTGAACTTTTTTATTTTTAATTTACTAATATATTTATTATACAGCTGTGATTATTGGTAGTTTTAGTTTAGGAGGAAAATCTGTTGTTTAAGTTAAAGTTAGTTGCTTAATCCTTAATTGGCCGGAAGACTTTTCCCAACCCAAGGTAGGGTGAAATCACAAAGTCTCATCCTCTCTAATTTTCAAATATCTAAACATTTACTCATAATTTAATTTTTGTTAAAAATCTCAGTTAGAATCAGAGATAAAATTATTATTTAATAAGAAATTTTAAAAAATAAAAATTTTATTATATTTTTTTCCTTAAATTTAAAAATCTTATAATTTTTCTCTATCCAAGATTTGAAAAGTAATCATTTCTCTTTAAATCTTTATGTTTTCTTTTTTCTTTCCCTGACGACTAGTTAAAGAAGTGAAGAAGAAACAACGACATATCTGACATTATCACCATATCTTCCTGATGAAAAGATGAGGAGACATATCTTCATCTCTGTCCATAAAGAGACAAACATTAGAAAGGGTTTTACTTTTACCTCTAATTGATATTTTTAACAAAAATTGGTTAATCCATAAATATTTAGAGGAGAAGACTTTAGGATTTTATTATATCTTAACCGAGATCAAGTCTTTTGGCCTTCTTAATAATTTATCTTGACATGTGAAAGGGATTATTAAAAATAAATCATGGCAATATGAAATATATTTTAACCTATTTAACCATTGACTTACTTTTGAATAAAACCATATTCTAAAGGAAAATTTTGACTTAACCTATTGAATATAAATACAGTCTAGTCAAATTATATGTAACATAACTTATACAACACTTCATATGTATACAGATGTTAGAAATTAAATCATCCAGATTTTTTTGCTTGTATCAATGAACAAAATGACTGCTTAATATTAAAGTTTATTAGCTTAAACTACTTTGACTACAAATAGAAATTTGTATTATTTATATGGCCAAACGACTATTTCCCACCTAAGGTTTGATGTTTTCTCAAAAGTTTCTCCTTTAACTATGGAAACACCAAATACCCACTCATGGTCGGTTAGATTTAACCAAACCCTAACGGTGGTAGGGGTAAAATAGTCATTTTTGCTATAATATTAAAAATAAACTAAAATAGAATCTAATTTTACCCCCCTAAACTTTAAAAACTAAAATTTTTCTCCAGCCTAAGTTTTAAAAAATGGCAATTTCACCCGCGGGTTTGGTTTTGAAATCTCCGGCGACCGTTCCGGCTCCATTGTCGACGGTCTCTCCCTCCCGAAGCAGCCTCTCCTTCCGGCGAATGCTTTCCTCCCATTTGGAGGCTCGATCGGCGTCGGAAACGTCTTGGGAGACGAAGACGAAGTCGTTGTCTTCGTCTGGGAAGATGATCGTCCTCCCAGACGAAGAACTTCGTCTTCCCCGACGAAGTTCTTCATCTCCCAAGGCGTTTTCGACGTCGATCGAGCCTCCAAATGGGAGGAAAGCATTCGCCGGAAGGAGAGGCTGCTTCGGGAGGGAGAGGCCGTTGACAATAGAGCCGGAACGGTCGTCGGAGATTTCAAAACCAAACCCTAGGATGAAACTGCCATTTTTTAAAATTTAGGCTAAGGGAAAATTTTTAGTTTTTAAAGTTTAGAGGGGCAAAAAGAGATAAAATTTTCAGGCGTTAGGGTTTGGTTAAATCTAACCGATCATGGTGGGTATTTGGTGTTTTCATAGTTAAAGAGGAGACTTTTGAGAAAACATCAAACCTTGGATGGGAAATAGTCGTTTGGCCTATTTATATTCCTTCAAAAATCCTGAATGCCGTTTTCGTGTTACATCTTAAGAAAGAAAGAAAGAAAGATCCCCATATACAATTTGTCACTTGCGAGTTTGGTAAGATGTTATCCACATGCACACAACAAAAGTAATTTATGGGTAACAATTTATTCAACCTCATTTTGAGTATGTCTAGTCTAGTCTACATGTCTAGCAAGAAAGACAACCTTGTTGTTTAGTCTCATTTTGGGTATGTCCAACCCACATGTCAAGCAACATAGCCTCTACCCAAGTGCTAGAAGAAATGTGTCAAGTTGCCTAGACGTGTCTAAAATCTCTTGTACAAGTAGTATTTAGACTTTTCTTAAAGGTCAATTATGTAATCTCTTGTACAAGTTAGATATTTGTAACAAATGGTATCTCTGCATATAAATATATAAATACCTCTAATTTTCTCATATTAAAAAAGATAAAATTCTAAATTTTATTTTTCATGGTTGAGTTATTATTATTATTATTATTATTAGTAGTAGTAGTTGCTGTGATTGCAGCATTGGATTGGACTGGTCCAACGTGAATTGGGTTTAGACTGCTGAGGCATTTAATAAACAGAGCCGGCCATACCTAATCGACAAGCCATTAATTGGGTTCTCTGCATTTTCCTAAAGAATGAACGTGGCCTGCTCTGCACCAGGAGCATCAGGCTCAGCTGTTTGTGCTAATATCTATCTTGTCCATCAGACCTGACTGGACATTATGTGCATATTCAACCTCCTGGCATGGACCAATATTGCATTTTGGAATTATACTGTACGAGAAATCTGATTAGACTTTAATATTTTATTGTATTGATTTAAATGTTAATATTGAAGCACATGGCCCAAATATGATCCGAATTAGTTTGACTTTAAAAATCGATTTAATTTAATTCAAATTTATTTTATTAAAATTTAAACAAAACTCAAACTAAAAAATTTGATTTATTTTTTAATTTGAACTAAAAGGTGATTAGTTTAGTTCGATTAAAATTTATTGTTTGAATCAGTAATTTTTATTCATGATTTTACTTGGTTTAAATCAAAAATTTTAAATATTATTTAAGTAAGATAACATTGTTTTGTTAATGAATACGAACTCGAACTATGAATCTAAGTAATACATTTGAACTGTCAATTTAAACCATTAATTCAAATCGAATTAAACTACAAAATCGAGTCAAACTCAAATTGAGCCAAATTGAGTCATTTTTTATCTAAACTGAACTCACGCTAGACTTAATTTTGGCTTGATAAACTTGAACTAAATTTGAACCAGACCATTTTTTGTCCAAATTGAACCCAAGCTAAAGGGTGTTTGGATTTGACCCAACTCGAATCCACCCCTAAACACATACATAAAAGTGTATTGAAGTTATGTTAGCACAAGTCTCTTGTCTAGCAACTTGGTCTCTTGGGTAACACTTGAGAGGGTGTTTGGTTCGAGATTTTAAGAGATTACTCTGATAATTCATATTTTATTATTAATGTTAATTTATTTGATTCATTAAATAATAAAAGATTACGACTATCACATTTTTTGATAATTTTTTTATTTTATTATAATTTTACTTATATTTAATAAATTTAGCTTAATATATTAAAATCATTTAAAAGGAACAACATATTAATATTCTTACGTTACTATCAACCAAATAAAATAATTGGTTATATATATGCATAATTTAGATACATAAATAATAAATTATTATATAATTAGATAATTTTTAATTAAATAATAATATTATTAAATCATATAATAATATATTATTTATGTATTCAAATTATATAAAAAAATATATACACATAATATTACTGATCTCAAAATAATCATAGTTTGAAATTCAATGAACTCCTAAAATGGGTTGGGTAAATTGGATTTAAAAAATAAAAATAAATAAATACATGTAATTAATAGGGCAAGTAGAGTTGGTGATGGTAGAGATACAAAAGCCTAAATTTTGGTGAAGAGAGGAGCATAGGATCCCCTTTCTTGTAGTTATGGCGTGGAATCCATGTGGGCAGCATTGTATCAATGCATCCCAACTTCCAAACATTGCACATGCTCTCTCTAGCATTTCCTTCTAAAACCATTTTCTCTATGCATCAATTTGGAAATTTTCAAATTTCATTCTCCACCATTTTGGCCCAGTCTTAACCACTTCAACACTGTACCCTACAGTGTCCCCAGCAGGTTTTGGCATGCTTAAATTTTGATTTATACTTGCTACCAGAGTACGGAGGAAAGAAAAAGAAATATTATATACATACAATTTTAAGTATCTAAATGATATATCATCATACGAGTAAATACTACTTTATTATTAATTCAAAATTATTCTATCACATAATGATATATCATTCGAGTATCTAATTGAATACTTAAAACTGGACGAAGATAATATTAGTAAAAAAATAAAATGGTGAGATATTAGATATGCCTTTTAAAAGGCGTTTGGTAAGGAAATATTAAAGATTATTCTGGTAATTTATATTTTATTATTTATATTATTTTATTTAGTTTATAAATAATAAAAAATTTCGCTAATATTCTATTACAAATTGTGATGTAATAAATAATATAAAAGATAATTTGATTATCACCTATATTTTATATATTAAAAGATTGTCAAAAAAAATTTTATTTTATTATTTATTAACTTTTTTAGGATAAAAATAATTTTATTTTTAATTAATATAACAAATAACATAAAAAAAATTTTAGAATAATTATACCTAAGAGTATTTAAATAAATAATATATTAGTATTATTTTATTACTGTTAACCAAATACAATAATTATTTATCTCTATATAATTTTATCAAATATATTAATAATTTATATCTAGTAATTTTTAAAGTAATATATTTTTAAGATAATTTTTTAATTTTAATAATAAAATATTTTTCAAACCAAATATTGGTTAATAATATACTCTCTTGATTTCAACTCTCTAAAATTATTTGAAAGGTCTAACGACGCGTATTTGGTTTTCTTTTAGTATTTTCAACTTCTTTTCTTATTTGGAGTCTTCCATTTGATTTTGGTAACCATCGCTCGATATTCTTCTGATAAAAAGGAATGAGGATGATGCAAGGAGGAGGAAAGAAAAAGATTTATGGCCAAACTAATTGACGATTTTTCTTGTGAAAGTTAATTAATTAATATTGAGGAGGAAATTACATAAAACGTGGACGTCAAGCTCCAATGTCCACCTACTTGTAAAATGAAACAAACAGTCACCTCTCTCTATAATCACATTTCTAATCATATTTCCAAGACTTTACTCCGCTGCTAATATTTTCATTCGCTCAAATTTAGCCGTTGATGTTGAAACCATAGAGCCACAACAATCTTTCTCTATCTAGACTTTCCCATTTCCTTCGTAAATAAAATTATGCCACCAATATATAAATAAATAAATAAATATATATATTATAATATAATTATATAATTTTAAATTAATAATATGATAATACATATAAATAATTTAAAATTATTTAATTGTATAATAATAGTAGGTATTAAAAATATGTGCGCATGCCAGCAAATAACAAAATAGAGTAATTAGACTAAGTTACCGGGAAGCTGACATGAACTTTGACTAGGCAGTTGGCAACATCGTTGCAGCTAAGTACACGTTTGGCATTGCCTGCGTTTTGGGGCAATCTTTTGTATTATTTTGACCGTTTTGTACGGTGATTACGGAATCGATGACAAACAAGTCAAACAATGAACTTCTTTAGACTTTAATTACAATTGCTTTAGTAATCAACCCCGAAAGCAACTCTTGAACAACTTCACCAACGTATTAAATTTTGATTAATTAATGTAATTAAACAAAGGCAAAATATAATTACGTACTCTTAGAAAATCTAAGTCACAATTGGAAGATTATGCAATTTTTCAAAAATGAATAATAAGCCTTGGATTAAAATCTAGAGCCATTTTAATTTTATTTAACGGGGCTTTCCGTTAAAGATATTAAAGATTATTTAATAATTTATTTTTTATTATTTATATTATTTTATCTAATTTATTAATAATAAAATATTATAATAATGTTTTATTACCAATAATAATACTACAAGTAATATAAAGAGTAATTTGATTATTACATCTTTTTTTAGGTATTAAAATATTATTAATGTAATATTCATTTTATTATAATTATATCTTTATTTATTATTATTTTATAACAAAAATAATCTCATTTTTAATTAATATAACAAATAATATAAAAATATTTTAGAATAATTATACTAAAAAATATTTAAGTAAAATAATTTTTTTATTACCCTTAATTAAATACAATAATTATTCACGTTTATTCAGTTTTATCAAATTTTATCAAACATAAGATATATATGTTCAAAATAATCTTTTAATTTTAATAATAAAATATTTCTCAAACCAAATACCGGTTAAGCGGTTCAAGAGTTAAGTGTCAAATTTTCCTAATAAAAATGCTAAAAAGAGCATCATCCAGTGTTAGATAGATGAAATAATCAGAGTTTCATTTTTGTAACACCTCGTTATTCAGTCCTATGTTAGCCTTGAAATCTTGTCCACTCGTCTATTATCTTTTCTGATGTGCAAAATCATCCTTTTAAAAGGGACGAGCATATTCCAAATAAGTTAATCATCATTAAAGATTGTAACAATCACATACTCTTATTCTTTTTGCAATGGAATAACCCGATTCGTATCCATCTTAATAATTAGCCTGCTAATTGAAAATACTAAATTCAGTCAAATTATGCCATTACAATGTTCCGGATTTTGTAAAAATCATTAAAATTCTTCAATTTTGAACACTCTCATCTAAAAGTCAATCCAAATAATCAATATTACCCACACATCTACATAAATATCACTAGTAGATATTGTGATTGCCAAGAATATGTAAGAAGGGTTTTAAGTGATGGAGATAAGTTTTCGTTAATAATAAAACTATATGTATTTATATTATATATATATATATATATATATATATATATATATTTATATGTGTTATTACATAATTGAATAATTTTAAGTTAAAGATAAAACAATACCAAACAATTTTCAAATACGAAAATTTATATTTTCTCTTTAAATCTTTAAATAAGTTATTGTAGAAACAAACTCATAAAAAATTGCTTCTCTATATGAGTTTTGCATTAATGTTATTGGATTTATTAATAGGTAAATTTCATGTAATTTTATATATTTTTGGGTAAATTGAATGAAGATCGAGCAAGGATAGAGTTAAAAACAATGTTATATGTATATATTTTTTAGTACATAAATAAATAATATATGTTATTATATGATTAATTATTATTTTATTATCAATTTAAAATAATTTAATCATTCAATGATACATATTAAATATATATTTTTTTTAGTATTTAAAATAAATATATATAATTTTATTGTAAAATTAATATAAGACGAGTGAAGATACAAAGATTAATGCTATAACATTCAGAGTATTTTATTTTTAACAAAAATATCATTTGTTAAGAATCAAAACTGGATTGAAAAAATAATATGAATAAAAATAATTTTAAATTTTTAGTCCCTTTATAATTTATTTTTCCTAATGTGCATGAGATTATTTTAAAGGTTGTCCAAGTGGGTCCTGCAGGTTCTCCTGCTAGATTAATTAATGAATATTGTAATAAAAAACCTCCCTCCCACGTTCGAAAATGATTAATAATTAAATAAAGGCCAATACACTATATCCCACCAAAGTATGTTGTAATTTTAACTTTTTATTTGATAACTATGAAAATTTTATTTATCTACTTATAGGTTGTTAAAATTAACGGTTTAAAAGATAAAATTATCATTTTATCTATAATATTAAAAATAAATTAAAATTTAATCTAATTTCTCTCATAATCCCTAAAAACTAACCATTTTCTCCTAGGTCAAATTTTAAAAAATAGCATTCCCCCCTTAGGGTTTAGCTTTCAATTCTCGGCGTCAAATCTGATGTCATCGCCGATGATGAAGCTTTCCAGAGACATCACTATGCTTCAACCGTCTCTCTTTTCTCTTCTGGAACGTTAATCTGTCGAGATCTGACCTGTAAAGTTGAAGAGCTTCGTTGGGAGACGAAGCTCTTCGTCTTCTCAGACGAAGACGATGACCCTTTCTTCGTCTGGGAAGACGATCGTCTTCCTAGAAGAAGACGTCTGCAAAGACGATTGTCTTCCCAAACGAAGAAGAGGTCATCGTCTTTGTCTCTCGACGAAGCTCTTCGACTTTCTAGGCTAGATCTCGACTGATTGACATTTCAAAGGGAAAAAGAGAGACTGTCGAAACATGGTGATGCCTCTGGAAAACTTTATCATCGGTGATGGTGTCGAATTTGACGTCGATGATTGAAAGCTAAACCCTAGTGGGGAAATGCTATTTTTTAAAACTTGATCTAGGGGAAAATGGTTAGTTTTTAGGGGTTAGGAGGGGGAAAAGAGATAAAATTTTAAGGGGTTAGGGTTACGTTAATTTTAACCATTCATGAGTGGGTAAATGAGATTTTCAAAATTAACGGGGAGAACTTTGAGATAATAACATACTTTGGGTGGGAAATAGTCCTTTGGCCTTAAATAAACACTTTTTATTTGCCATAAGGATTTCTTATCTCAACAAAAGTATTTGATAGTGATTCCTAAGCAATTAACATGAATATCTTAAAATATATATATATATATATATATATATCCATACTTTAATAATTTAATTCTCTATCTCAACCTAACATTATGAACAAAATATTTAATTTCAACAATTGAACAGCACTTCCTCCATAAAAAAAAAAGAAAATTAATGAAAATGAATCGTGTACGCCAGGAACGACTTTTATGTATCAACTGGATTAATTTTAAACCATTAAAAAATTATAAAAAAATGAAAAGGGCAAAAGGAAAAAGGAAAAAAGAAGCCATGCAAGACAGATAAGGCTTGGCTGGTTTTCCATCGTTATTAGAACTTGATACGTGATAAATTGATAATAGATACCCCACCAAGCAAACCCTTCTTCACTGTCGAAGAGGTGATGTCTATTTCAGACTGTTCCAAATAAATTCTTAATTTATTATTTAATTTTAGGTTTTATTTGAATAATAACATGTACCAAATAAACCCTTAATTAAACAAGAGCTGCGTGCTTGATTATGGCTTCGAAAATGACAAGAAAAAATTAGAGCATGCAATGGAGAAGAAGAACTCCATGCAGCGATGACTGTGCCCTAACACCCAACTCGACTTGTGGCCAGTTAGCTATTCTTCATATATATATATAGAGAGAGAGAGAGAGAGAGAGAAGAAAGACGATGGTCAGCCAAGTTGGTTTAGTGTTTAGATTTGGCAGATGCAAAGACATAAGTAAGGGTGACTAAAGGGGGACAATTTAAATGGTTTTGTTCACTTTCATCAAACAATTTTTTTTTTTTTTTTATAAGTAAGTATGTATAGATAACGAAAAAGGGTAAGCCAACATGACTAAAACAACAAGAAACTAAATAAACGTTACACCGTAAGCCAAGTTCCTAAATTACAGCCGATAATAAAAATTTGCTATATTCTTGAAAACCATTAAAAACATGCCAAAAATAGGGTTTAAGAGAAAGCAAGCCAAGGAAAGGAAATGAACACCAGAGCAATTAGAGCAACCAGCACCAATCAAACAAAGCAGCAACAAACCAGAAGCCAAAAAAAAGAGCAAAGCTAAACAGGAGACCAAAAATACTCTGCTTAGAACAAATTTGAGAAGCTTTCCAATCATCACACAAGTAATTTTATCATAAATTCATATTGTAACAAATTAAAGGATACTATGTATTGGGTTAGTTGAAAAAAATTAATAAATTTGTTAAAAAAGATTAAAAAATGTTAATTAATATTGTGTTTTTGTGATACCTTAAAGGATACAATACAAGGACCACATTATTCTTCCTTCTCCTTATAAGACTTAATTTGCATAAAAATTATTAAACAAATAACAAAATTTTTATATAAATATTGTTAATTCCCTTTAAACTAATTTATCATTTTAATTAAACTAATCCCAAAAAAAAAAAAAAAATAATAATAGTAAACAAAAAATAAAAAGCCACCATATTTAGATTTAATTGACAACATTACATCTTTTGAGAAATCAGTGATGATCAATCTATCAATTATACCTTAATCTCTTTGAAAATTATAATTTTTCAACCACCTTATAATTATATAATTAATAAAATTACGTATATCAACTTTGTATATATAAATATTTGATATATATCATTAAGTGATTGAATGATTTTGAATTAATGATAAATAATATCTTATCATATAATAATACATCATATATGTATATATTTATATATATATATATAATTGGGTATGCATCGTATTGTTTTTATGTAATTGGATGAAACTTAAAAAGATATAAAAAAATAATTAAAAATAATAAATATTATGTTATCATATAAGGTGTGAGAATTATTTATTATAATTATAGTCTGGGTATGAAATTTGTCTTGATAACACATAACACATGATTTTTCTATAATTTATATCATATGATAATTCAATGTGAAAATTAATATTTTTCCTATTACATTTTCAATTATACAAAATAATTTAATGTGATAATTGATAGATTTTTATTACAAAATTCAAATATTTCTATTAAGATGTGATAATAATTTAATGGGATCATTGATATCTTTCCTATTATATCTTCCTATATTATTATTAATATATGGTGAGAAATTTTATTTGGATTTTTATTTATTTTATTCATTTAATATTTGTGGATCATTCAAATTAAAAACAAATCTTTATTAATATTCAAACATTTATTCACAATAAACTTATATATATATATATATATATATATATATATATATATATATATATATATATATATATATTTTGTTTTTTTTGCAAGATTGGATATACACAAATATACACTATGCTTAGAAAAAATTATTAAAATATTTAAAGAAAAATGTCATGGTTTACACTTTCACTTTAAAATGATATGGATTTACGAATTATTTCGTAAAATTAGAATATTATGTTTACAACTTTATTTTCGTCTTTATTCTTATCGTTTTCATCCAAAATACTCAATCTCTTTCAACCAATCAAATCGTCAAAACTTTCATCTATCGTATCAATTTTTAATTCAAATTGTTTGTCTTCTCTACTTATGATTATGTTTTTTTTAATTTTCATATTTTATTGTCTTAACACATAAAATTTGTCGTCATCACTACCATGAACAACTTGAGCATCATCATAACAACAATCCATGAAGATCGATTATTTATTTATCAAAGTAAAATTTATATATTTATTTTTCAATTTTTAGAGTAAGTTTTCTATTGTTGAATAAGTGTAAAACAAAATATAATTTAGAGAATTCCTTTAATCTTAGGACGATTAAAGGAGTAGTTTTGTAGGGAAGATAATTCAAGAGTCAAAAGAAAAAGGCTTTTCAAGGTTCTTTTAACCTAATCGGCCAAACACCATTATTTGGTCGGCACCATCACTTTGATATCAAATTTTTGGTGCAAAATCTGCCTGAGATTCATTAGATTTTAAAATTTTTTATTAAAAAATATAATTAAAAATTTATTTTTATTATTTATTAATAATTAAAAAGTATAAATATATTTTGACAAACATAATCTCGAGTTTAAATTATAATAAATAATAATATATTATTATAAAATTAATTAATTTAAAAAATTAATAATATTCAATCGTAATATATAATTATTTTATATTTATTTTTATAAATATTTTATTATTTTTATATACTTAAATGACTTAAAAATATTTTTATCATAATTTATTTTTTTACTTAGGGTTTAACAATATATTCTAAAAATTTATAGTTATTTAATGATAATAAATAAATATATAAAATTATAATAACAAAAAGAAAATCAAGGTTAGAAGTAAAATTCAAACAATTTTCTCTACAAAATAATAATAATATCAAATTAAATAATTTAAATGAGAATCTTTTGAATTTTATTCTTAATTTCGTATAATTTTAGAAAACAAATAATTTGAAAAGTATTTGTTTAGTTTTGACATTGAAACCAGTTCAAGTCTTACTGTTTTTTTCACAAATTTGCAGGCTTTTACAGTTTTATGGCAAAAAAACAATTCAGAAGACAGAGAAAAGGAACCCCCCTCTCTCTCTCTCTCTCTCTCTCTTTTTCGCTCTTCCCGATTTTCCATTTGTTTGTCATCTTCTTTGGTAGGTTGGCTGGCTCTGTTCTCTTATAATGCCTCTCTTTTCTTTCTTTCTCTTCTTCACTCATGTAAAAATGTTCAACTCTCTCTCTCTCTTCCCTCATTTGAATCCAATTTAATAACTTCAATTTCCCATCTCCTTTTCTCCCTCTATTGCTCTCTCAAGCTTTAAAGCTTGTGTTTTTATTACTGAAGTTGTGTATTCATTTATGATATATATTGTTCATCTTCCCCATCTCTCTCATCAACACTTTGTGTCAGACCAACAGGGGAGGAAAAAAAAAAAAGATAACAGCCCACAAAAGGAAATCATATTTGTATTAAAGAGTGAACGCAAGAAAAGATAAATTAAACCTTTTTTTTTTTTGAGAGAATGAATGGTCTCATACACCTTCAGCCTGATTCGTCTGAGTTTGTTGAAGCTGATCCGACTGGAAGATATGGGAGAGTACGTTCACATACTTTTCTCTCTCTCTTTTTTCTTTTCAAATTTGGATTTCTGGGTTCATTTGTAATTGCTTTTCCTCTTTTGGTTGTTGCAGTACAATGAAGTTCTAGGCAAAGGATCTTCTAAGATAGTGTATGAATCCAAGTTCTCATCTTTCCTTGATACCATTTGAGATTTATCAATTTTTTTTACATTTTTTATGGCTGATTTTGATAGATTTTACTATGCTTTAACATTGAAGAAATCGTTTGGTGACTGATTTTGTGTTTGTTGGTGTTTTGGTGAAAGCAGTTATAGAGCGTTCGATGAGTATGAAGGGATTGAAGTTGCTTGGAACCAGGTCAAGCTTTATGATTTCCTGCAAAGTCCTGAAGATCTTGAAAGACTCTATTGTGAAATTCATCTCCTGAAGACATTGAAGCACAAGAACATTATGAAGTTCTACACTTCTTGGGTTGATACTGCAAATAGAAACATCAACTTTGTTACTGAAATGTTCACTTCTGGGACCTTAAGACAGTAAGATTTGACAAATTCTCATCATATTGTACGATTCTTTTTTCTGTGTAAATGTCCATTCTTCTTTTGGGTTATTCATCAGATTGCTGATTGCTCTTTCTGGTTTGACAGGTATAGGCTAAAGCACAGAAGAGTCAACATTAGAGCAGTGAAGCATTGGTGTAGGCAGATCTTGAAAGGACTTTTCTATCTCCACAGCCATGACCCTCCTGTGATTCATAGAGATCTCAAGTGTGACAATATTTTTGTTAATGGGAACCAAGGAGAAGTGAAAATTGGAGATCTAGGCCTTGCTGCTATCCTTAGAAAGTCTCATGCTGCTCACTGTGTTGGTATGTTTGACTGAACTCAAGTATAGGAAATCTCTTTCTTGATTGCTACTGTAGAATTGATTTTTGTCATCCAGTTTTTGGAAATATCATACCTATATTAATAGAAGGAAATTCATTCTGATAGATTGAAATTCATACCTATATGATCCTCTTCTTTTTCTTCAGGGACACCAGAGTTCATGGCTCCAGAAGTGTACGAAGAGGCATATAATGAATTAGTTGACATCTATTCATTTGGCATGTGCATTTTGGAAATGGTCACCTTTGAATATCCATATAGTGAATGCACTCATCCTGCACAAATTTACAAGAAAGTTATCTCTGTAAGCGCATTCTTTTTTTCTTTTTCTTTTTCCTTTTTTTTGTTAACTCTTTTTGGGACTAATAAGCTTCAAGCCTTCTTCATAAAGACTAGATTCCATTGACATGCTTTATTTCTTCAGGGTAAAAAACCAGATGCCTTGTACAAAGTGAAGGATCCTGAAGTGCGACAATTTATTGAGAAATGCCTGGCAACTGTGTCCCATAGGCTTTCTGCTAGGGAGTTGTTGAACGACCCTTTTCTCCAAATTGATGATTGTGAGTCTGATTTGAGTTTGCTAGACTATGGGAGAGAAGTCTATGTTGTGGACCCTTTCATAAGGCAACCTTATCTTGAACTCTATCATTGTAATAATTTCTTTGGTACTGGACACTCGAATGGTTACGGCTATGAAGCTCAAAATGAGTTGGGATATCCTCTAGTTGAGGTTGAACCAAATGGTATTGAACTTTTTGAGTATCATGATGACGACGATCATTCCACTAATGTTGACATTAGTATCAAGGGGAAACGGAGAGATGATGATGGTATTTTTTTAAGACTCAGAATTGCAGATAAAGAAGGTTAGGAAACTTCTTTTGCCTTTCATCTTGTAATTCATTTCTTTTGACTGTTGATATTTCCTTTCTACTGGATATTCCGACTGAAAAAATCCATTAATATCTCTATACAGGTCGTATCCGAAACATATATTTCCCATTTGACATTGAAACAGACACAGCATTGAGTGTGGCAACTGAAATGGTTGCGGAGCTGGATATTACTGACCAAGATGTGACAAAGATAGCAGACATTATTGATGGGGAGATTGCTTCCTTGGTACCTCAATGGAGGTTGGGGCCAGGAATGGTAGAAACATCTCAATTTGCAAATCAAAATTTCTGTCTTAATTGTGCTTCCAACCAGACCTCTACCGGCTCCCTCATGAATTATCTTTCTCATAATCATGGTGCCAAGAACCTGCAACTCCTTCAATGTTGTAAGAATGGATGTGCTTCAATGCATGGCCGGTTTGAAGAGATTACCTTTGAAGCTGAAGAATCTGAGCATCATGTGACTGAAGGTGCACCAATTGAATCAAGCCAATCAGACTGCCTTCATTATCAAGAAATTTGGGGTCAACATGAAAGCCAAGAACTTAGTATGGGTGAGTCTGGACATAGCCATTATGATGAAGAATATGAAAATTCCGATCAGTCATTTGCAGCTCTGGACGAGAAAGACATGAAAGATCAAACAAATATTGAAATGAATGCTAGAAAGTCAATTAGACACTTGTATAATTCTTGTTCTTTCTCCATCGTTCCTTCTGTGTATTGTGACCTATCAGATAACCATGAGAAGGAAATGCAGCAGGAATTAAGATGGCTCAGGGCAAAGTATCAGATGGAATTAAGGGAACTTAAGAATAAACAATTAGGAGGTGCATCAAAATCTTCAAGTTTTAGCAACAAAGAAAACAAAACAAGTAATGGCATTTTATCACATATCTTATCAAACCCTTTACAAGGAACCAAAAATGGAGTTCACTTGAAACAGATAAGTTCAGTCTGCCATGATCTTGACAGTAAGAGCCGCTGCCCCAATTCGGACACCCAAAGGGGCCGAAATTGTAAGGCGATGGAAGAATCCCCTAGAGCCCAGATAATGGTCAATGCCAACAATTTTCATACAGGATCTTTGCTTCCGCACTCTCTTCACAGGACAACATCCCTCCCAGTTGATGCTATTGATTATTAAACTTTGTAAGGCACTCTTTGATTCTTTTAAACATTCCATATGCATGTAGAGGCTTTGTAATTATCAAATCCACCCTTTTTGGCCTAGTAATAGCATATTCACCTTTAAGTTTCTACCATTCTCCCTCTCTCTCAATACATTCATGCATAGTCAGTCTAACTGTAAGGCACATGTGATAGAGATGTAGGGTCAGATGATATTTTATTAATCATCTGTTCTGTATTACTTTATCATTGAATGTTACTAATATGATGTTGAATGTAGTAAATCATGTCATTTTTAGTGATTTGAGACAGAGTATGATAATCTTGGTCATGTTTTTGCAAGATGCCCTTCCAGCTAAGAACTAAGAGAGTTGGTTGAGGCTTGTCTTTGAACTATATATTATGACTTCAATGAGTAAATTACATGCAAACATTGAAGCTTGTGGGGCATCCGTGCATGTGTAATTAGTTGATTGAATATGGGACCATGGATCAAATTTTTAAAGTTGTTGGCCTCGGTCATGCCCATAATGCCATGAATTTTGTTATGATTGCAGAAGACTATAGTTGGAGTTGATGAAGAATTGAATTACTGCATTATGTGACACATGCAAGTTATAGCTGGCCAATGAGAAGTTTTCTAAAAATATTGGCTCAACCATTAGAATGCCCACACTTTATCAAAATTATTGAGAAGATTTCTAAGGGGAAGTTAATAGATGACCCACCAAAAGTATTATATTCCATTTCCATTGAAGCTGATCTTATCACCATCTGGCTCTTCCACATGCTCAAGATGGGCTTCTTTAAAGGAAGATGGTCCACAAAACTCCATTTCACACTGACTTTTTGCCTAATAATTTAACCAAAAATATTGCCACCCACCTTCTCACGTATGCTGGATTGTACAAATATTGTACTCCATCACTTCGATTTTCCTGGTCAAATCAAATCTCATCATGTCTCATTTTTTAATCAACAAGTGGGACTGGTTCTTTCTCCTAATGCTAAATTATACAGAACCAAGTGGACAAGATTTTATATTTTAACTGTGCCAAATATTTGATTGCTTTCTTCAAGAATTTAAAAACTGATAATTGGTCTCTATCACTACTATTGAAGAGGATTGATTTTTCTCACTTCTGCTTTCTTAAGAATAAGACCAAAGATAAATTAGTGATTAGCATTATTACAATAAGGATTTCCTTATCATATCAGACTAAAACGTTTTATAACATACAATATTAAACTTAAAACTCACATGGGCGCCCACCACAAGATCAAAATAATTATTAAAATTAAAAAAATTACTCATGTACTATGGATGATTCTCCCACAAAGCACATGGATGCAAAGGAAAATAAGATTGAAAATGTACATGGGTTGCACCTTGGTGGGCGATTTCAGTTTAGTTTTAAGAAGTAAAACAGAATTCTTATCATGCTGTTGTTTGGTAACTCATTTAGTTGTATGTAAATTGTAGCAGGCTTGTGTGCACGGGGAAGTATAGCAAACTAGAAAATTATAAATGTGTATTTGTTTTTGTGGATGTGGGAGCTTGGGGATGGGGAGTGAGAGGGAGGCCACTTTTTAAATGATTGACAACTTTCAATGTTTTTGTTTTTCAAATGATATAAAGTTTGCCTCTTTCATCAGCTTTTGATTTCATCCACACCACCATTTGAGTCCTTCAATATTTTCTTTATAAAAGTAGTCCTGATTTTGTCCTTCAATATTTTCTTTATAAAAGTAGTCCAGATTTTGTCTCCTGAATAGACTTATTCTTTTTTGAAACTACTTCTCTTGAAAGAGTGCATTGATACTTGAATATACCTCAAAATATGTCGTGTTAAGAACCCTCTTAAAATTTTGTCTGTGAAAAACCCAATTTAGGAATCATCCATTTAGTTGAAAAATTTCCTAGAACTTATAAACTAATCAAAACACGATGTGGGATGTAATAAAAGATTGTCTTACATAGCCAGATTTGAACCAAGAATTCAAGACCTAAAAAAAAGGTTAGAAATGGTTCTAGCTGTGATGAAAAAACTAGAAGAGTTGGGTGAAGATCCAAAAGTGAAAAGAAAAGTTTTGAAAGCAATCAGACGCCTTTCTTACGATCAAAGTTAGGCATAGGTGAATATCAACCACACTGAGAAAAACGTTAAGTCAACCTTTTGTCATTTGTGGGTTGTGGCAAGCCTAACCTAACCCATTTTAACCAATTGATCCACACCATTAGTAGAGCCAAATCCCTCATACCTTCACCAATAAAAAATATTAAAGAAACTATTCAGCTACCAGATGGTTCAAGGCAAATTAGTTTTCTAATCAAAGAAATCAATTTTCTTTATTACCAACATGGAAAAGAATCTTTGACTAACTGAATAATGTATTGACGGTACGAATTTTGAAAAGCACTTGCAAAATATGCACCATAAGAAGCCCAATCTTACTGAGTATCATGGGTGCAGATTGAGATTCGGAAAAGAATGAAATTTTGGAACAGAAAAGCTGATTCTGGAAATTGAAAACAGAACTTGTTTGTACAGGTGGTTGTATATGATGAGCTGAATTAGTGAAATAATAGGTTGAAGTTTGAACAGAGAAAAATAGTAATTTTGTCCACTCATTTTGGTACTCAGATTTGTTCATGAAAAACAGTTAAGACTGAGTTCATAAATCCATGAGAAGAATACGCAATACTAAAGAAAGAATGAAGGTGAAGACTATAAACGCATTGCCCTAATGGAGTTGGTTTTCGAAGTTGATTGAATGCATGCATAGCATTTACTGGCCATAAAAAACAAAGCTGCAACTGATTATACTTCTATTTGAACAAAAACCGAAAATGTACAAAGTTTTACTTCAAAGTTTAAGCAGGTTATATTCTTCTGATAACTCAGAAAATATAGATCGCCAAACTTGATGCTTTGAAGTAGCTCTACACCGACTCTGTCATGAGTTTACAGATCCAGCACAGCAGACGGATCCCCAACCGATTATCTATCAAGTTAAATATTTATGTATTCATCAACACTTACTGCACCCAAGAACAGGATGTAAAACCAGTTCAATTCACTCCTACTTAGGCAAGGCTGAAGCTATCTTATAGAGGCCTCAAAAGTGGGTAATCCTCTAGTAGTTGTCTCTCTGTTAGCGTGTCATTTTCATTCTGTGGGGTCCATAACACTTCGACTGCCTGCAAGACAATCAAAGAGATTTTAGAAATGAAATCAACAAAATCTACAAGGCAAAATTCAATAACTGCATTTCTTACCATTATTTTGCTCTGGGGAAGGGAGCCAAGCTTTTGCAAAGCTTCTTTTAAGTCCCCACTGCCATTAATGCTGGGCAGTTTATGCACTCCTTCAGCAGCCACCAAAATTGTGATCTGATCCAGGACAGTAAGAGTAGAGTTAAATTTCAAGTACATATGATACTGTTTATCTTGAGTTGCCACTATATAAAAAATAGTTTTGAATTTAGTCTTCGGATCCTAAACCCTTATCTCAGGTCAAAAACTTGACAGAATAAAAATTGGAGTCTTCTGGGTTTAGTAGAACAGACATGCAATAGTTGCTATTTTGAATTTTTCTATTGAAGCATAAAAGTTATCCACTTTTGATGCTGAAAGGATCTTAGTACAACAAAATTACAGTAAACCACCATTCAGCCAAAATGTGTACAATCTCGACACAATGGCCTAAAATGAAAATATATTCCTTGCAAAACTATATTCAACATCACATCTGAACTTAATGAAATTCCATAGAAGAAACCTTACCACTATGTACTCATTGCTAAATCCACCAGCTCTTTGGCTGCTTGTGCTTTGTTTTCTGATGTTATTAACATTAACCAGAGTCTCTTCATCAAATTTTCCTCGTTCTTCAATAGAAAGTTGATTGAAGCGTTTCTCCCCATCCTCTACACTTCGCTTCACATCCACCTGAAAAAACCAGACAGATATGAATGGGTATAGTTTGATAGGAACATATATGCCATGTCTGTTTCACCAAGAGCCATATGAACATATGTGACCATTATATTAAAAGTTTTGGGAATGCAAATATTACCATACACATCACAAGTTTCAGGCATGCACATGTTACTCTAACATGAATGTTGGATGTTTAGCTTGACTAGAGAAATATAAAATAAGCTGAAAATTTATAGTTCAAGAGCTTTGTGTTTGTGCTCAATGAACGTATATACACAATTAAACACAAGTGCACATATTTGTCAATGAAGACTAACCACTACCCTTGCAATTGCCAAAAGACCAGACTTCACTGTTAGCTTTGGTGAAGTCACTAAGAGAAAACAAAATAAGATTCTCACTGCAATGGTGGTAAACTTACAGATGAATAACCAGAGATGCAATAATCAGGATGCCGAAGTAAAGACAGTGATGTCTCTGCAACAAAACAAAAAATATTAAAAAAAAAAAGAAATTAAAACCAAACTAAAGTAGACAATACTCAGCACAAAGACATTTTTCCATAAATTAAATTAGGAGAAACATTCGTTGATAATGAAGTACAACGTGCCCTATATATCTCCATGACAAGAAAGTATGCCTCTCATATGATATGATGATTGGTGAGAACATAGATTCAAATCTAATGCTAATAACTTATCAATAATCATTCAGAGCATGTCAGATTCCTTCTGAAAATAATATATTAACAGAGGCTTGACTATTTTAAGCTTTACCGTGCAGTAAAATCTAAAAAAATTGCTGCATCTCTCTTCATAACAAGGGCCAATCCAAGACATTAAGAAGATATCCCAGAATGTTTTACATGATGGTTTAAAATCTCTCTAAAACATCCCACTCAATGTAGGGCAACAACTTAGGCAGTTGCTCACTAATATATTCAAAGAGAAACAGGATCTCCTTTGAATGAAAACATGAAAAAAAAAAAGTGACGCTAACAACAAAACAGTCAGTAGAAGCTTACCTGTCAAGACATAGCTCAGGCCCTCTGAGGTTGATGTATCAGCAAATTCGGCAATTCGATTAAGATCCCTCTGAAGAGACCGCCCCATGCCCAACAACCCAACCTAAAAACAGAGAAAGAATGAGGGGAAAAAAAGATAATGATTTTCTAATTCCAATAAATATAAATTGCCAGGAAGACTCAGCTCAGCCTATAACATTTTAAATGAATAGTATTTCCAGCAATAAGATAGTAACTCAGTACAGTGATACTGTAAAAACACCAATTCCAACAAAATATCATAGATTCTTATAGACAGAATTTTAACTTGAATTATCATCTTCTCAAGCCCTCTCAAAGATATCATTTCACTGAACTCTCCATCTCTAATGTTCTTTCTTACAAACTCATAACAAGAAGTTGATGTTCCTCATTTCTCAGATGCTACCATGACCTAAATTACACATATTCACTGAAACCACTGCAGACATACCCTGAAACACAATAAGAACACAAAGTTTCAACACATACTCCTGAATTGATCATCTACCAAACCAACAAAACCAAAAACCCAGTAATCAAGCCAGCTAATTTTAAACTTTTTTTTTTCCAGGGAAAACCTAATATTCAATATAAAAAACAGGAAAATGCAACAAACAGTAATTATACCACCAAATAAACCAACCAAATAACTGATTTATAACAATTCGCGTCCACTACATTCTAAAAACCACCTTAACCGTCAAAGCACATAATCTCAACATTTCAGCATGTAACTTACTAACATTGATCGCTTATAACATTCCTGCAGCAGAAAACTCCATCGAATGTCCCAATGTTGGTTAAAATACCGAAGACCATATGATCCATATTGGTTTTATCATACTAAAACCCCCTAATATTTTAAATAGTTGTCATATACCTCCTTAAAAATCACCAAAACGTCCACAGAAGTTTCAAATGATAAACTACATGCCGCCCAAACGTAAAAATACAAAATTGAGAAAACGAGCAAAATCATCCAATTCCCGTACCTGAAGCTTAATAACACTTGTTTTCTCGGTGGCAGTAAAAACATCGCCGTCAGACCGATCAGACAAGAAACCCGAAACCAAAACAAAAGCTGCAAAACCCATCAATAGATAGAACAAACTCGACCCACCACCCACTCCAACTCCAACGCCAACCGCGGGCCCCACATAAAACCCACCGCCGCCACCAAACGGCGACGGAGCATAATAAGGAGCCGAGTACGATGCTCCTGGCTTGGCCGAATAACTCCTCGACGACGATGAGGACGAGCGTGACGAAAACGCTGAACCCCCAACTCTCCCGCCAGAAGCCGCCAATGAAGAATCGGGATCAAACGCCATTAAAAGCCCCACTAAAACTGCAACCATTGCGGGCTTCTTGAAGGCGTCAAAAGCTTTGACAATCGTTTTGCTCATAACCTGAAGAGGGTTGAAAACCCCATTTGAATTTGAGCTTGAATTGGCGGGAAGATGCTTCCTCGGGGCTGTAAAAAAGCATTTAGCGGCGCCGAACTTGGAATAACGTTGAAGTGTACGAAAATTGGTTAGATCGGGACCAAATTTAGCGTTTCTTTGAGGGAATAATCGAGGACGCGGTTGTACTTGGGCCCATTTTAATGGGTTTAACTCTAATAAAGAAGTAGTCGCAGCCATGGTAGCAGAATGAAGGAAGAATGAAGTTTGGGTATAGTGAGTGCGGTAGGGCAAGGGTTTATTGAATCGAACAGTGGGATAATCATAAAAAGATACTGTGATTGTTGAAGATGAGGGGAAATCTGGGTGACGCTGAAATGGAGGGAATTTTGGCCACAAAATTAAAATGGCATGCCAGTAGATACCTTGGTGACACGTGGTGAAATAAGAGTGGCTACTGAATAGCCATTATAGTGAGAGAAAGACTCAATCATCCCTCAGTCTTCAATCAATTTCTTATACCTAGGGAAGCCCCTTCTGTGAATTAAATTAATATGATAAAAATACGCTTAAATAATAATATTTTTAAAATATTAAATAATTAGATAATTATAAATAATTTATTTCAATTTTACATAACGTTGTTATTTGAGGTATTTTTATGTAACTTTATTTAATTTTAAAACGAAATTTGACCCAATTGACTATTTTACCCTTACTTGCTGGAATGAAATTTAATGATACATAAAACCTATGGGCCAATAAGGCCCAAAAAACAAAAAATAAACAAAGCCCAGACTGAATCAGGGTTTTGTTGAATCACGGTATATCTAGGGCACCAAAACCCTTACACCTTCACTATAAAAATCAGGTCTTGAGCCGCTCCTTCGCCTAGTTCCGGTTCTCTTGCCCAAGGATCTTGCAGATCATCTTGACTCAGCCATGGCAGATAAGGCAGTTACTATTCGTACCAGGAAGTTCATGACTAACCGCCTTCTTTCCAGGAAGCAATTTGTGAGCGATTTTTCTATTCCTCTTTTTTCTTTCGTTTTGTTGAAAACCAGACACGGTTCAGCTTTAGGTGTGCCTGTTTTTGAGTCAGAGAGATAGTGTGTTGACTCGTTTTAAGTTAGTAGCTTTTATTTTATAGTAAACGGTGACTTATCCTGTTCTTGTCATCATAATGATGAAATTGAAAGTTCGTGCTGTTTGTCTTGTTTACTGCAGGTAATTGACGTTCTTCATCCGGGAAGGGCTAATGTCTCAAAGGTAAATTTTATTATCAAGTACTGTACATGTGATTTACAGTACTGTACTTTATTTTTAATGCTCTTTGCGCCTAGTAGATGATTATTGAAGAACTGGAGTTGAGTTTATCTTTTTTGTTGAGAACAAAACGAATTTTGGCTAAAACTTTTTTTGAACTTGTTTCGGTGTTTAAACTTTTCTACTTTTACTTTTAAAAACTTTAGCGATTTTCTTTGAAGTCAATTTCCGAGTTAACCAGATTGGTCTACGTTTGTTGTTTATCTTTCATCTTGATTTTTTACTAGGCTGAGCTTAAGGAGAAGTTGGCAAGAATGTATGATGTTAAAGACCCCAATTCAATCTTTGTCTTTAAGTTCCGGACTCATTTTGGAGGTGGTAAATCTACCGGATTTGGTTTGATTTATGATTCTGTTGATAATGCCAAGAAGTATGAGCCTAAGTACAGGCTTATCAGGGTAAGTTTTTAATCTTTCATAAGAGCTTTTGTTTATTTATTACTTTTCTTATGTGTGCATAATTGATATTGCAACATTGAGTTTACATATTCTATGAACATCAAGGCATTGATCTGCTTGGAAAATTTTATTAGGTTTGCAATCAACTTCAAATGCCTTTAACGTGCTTTTAAAGACTTGAATATATGATAAGGCTAAGTTGTGTTGAATTCTGATTTTTGTGAATTGAATAGACGGGTTTTCTGCATTTACAAAATTGCTAAAAGCTATTTTCAATGATTATTCTGCACATATTGGACAACCTTTATGTCATAAATGGTTTCTCTCCCTCTTTTTGGTGTGTTGTGGTTGGATGATAGTATATTTCATTTTATATTTAGTTCACATAATGTTGTTTTGAACCATGTCTTAATATGTTTCAATATGTGTTTGCTATTTAGAATGGTCTAGACACCAAGGTAGAGAAGTCAAGGAAGCAGATGAAGGAGAGGAAGAACAGGGCCAAGAAAGTCCGCGGTGTAAAGAAGGTAAAAGCTGATTTCAATTTTTGTTATTGATGATACGCACATATCAGGTGTAACTTGTTGATGATGAGTTTGTTACTTATCTTATTGCTTTTTGTGCAGACCAAGGCCTCAGATGCGGCCAAGAAGAAGTGAATTACTGGGGATTATGTGTCAGTCACGAAGCCAATTTTCTTTAATGGAGTTTCTTTAATAGTAGTTTTGTTTATTTTTTCAAATGAAATCTATTACTGTGGTGAGAGTCCAATGTTTACTTAATGTTGTTAGAATTTGAGAACTGCCCAGAAGACATTTTTTAAGAATTGAGTACTAATATATTTCTGTTTTCTTATTTATGGTTTTAAGCTTGTTTAACAAGTCAAACTTAAAATTTATATGGATTTAAGTAAATATTAGTACATATAGTCTACAAGAATAATCTCAGCCTCGTGTTAATCTTTGATCAACATATTAGAAGAGAAATCATTCACCAAAACATTCTACATTAATATTCAACCAACATAAATATTAGACAGGACAAACTGCCTATGCATGTTTTTAAGGTCTTTGTTTGGGTGTCTGTTATGGGACAAAGCCACTGTAGTTTATATGCATAATTGATGGTAAAACATCAAGTCCTAAACTCGGTTTGTGTGTTGTCAGTTTTACTTTAAAAGCGGCCATACGTCCATTTTTGTCTCTTTCAAAGAATGTGTAGACTTTTGTATGGCTGCCGCTATTCTTTCTTGAAACATATGTGGGATGTATTTCTGTTTCTGCATCTTTAGGAACATGTTCATTAAAACATTCGATAAAGAAGAGTTGTTGGGTTTGTTTCACTTGCGAAGACTGCTAATAAACTAGTCCAAAGTAGACACTACTTTAACATCAAGATGTTACATTGATCATCATAAAAAGTAAATATATACTTTGCTCTCACTGTACTTGAAGATGTGAGACTTTCCAGTGTAAGCCTATTTGATGAGTAGATGAGTTTATTGTTGGTTGAAGAAGGCTGTCTCTGAACAATCCCAATATCCAGGATTTGACAGTTGGCAAATGTCAGAAATTTGAAGATTCTTACCCTTCTTACTCCAGAAGATCCATGTAAAGCGGTAGCATAATTGAAACTGCTAATACTAATTGTCTATTTATCATGTATCAAATAATATATATATTCAAAATATCAGATTACTGTGTAATACATCTGATTTAATGTAACATAAAAATAACAAACAGAACAGAACTATCCATTTGAAGGCACAATCAATTACACATTGTCCCCTTCCCCACTTGCTTTCCTGAGTTAATAACAATATAGAGAGAAAAAGACACACTTAATAGATAGCAGATGTAAAGCTCTATATTTTATTACCAGCATTTGACAACTACAAATGCCAACTAAACTTTCAAACCTCTCATTGCAAAACTTAGCAAAGTTCACAGAACATAAAATTGGATGGTGCTGATCCCCACTGCATTATAAAACAAGAAATAGACTTCCATCTTCTCTTTGGATTTTTCATTTTGGCTAGTGTGTTGGCAATCAAAACTTGTAAACCAATGGCAGAAGCACAAAAATGATTAAGACATTTTAACTTGAATCTGCCTATGGATATGTATCAGAAATTCAACATATGATTGCCCACCGGTAGGAATCTTGTCTTCGACCAAGTACGAAAAGAACAGCATCCCTGGGGAAATATTATGCACTCTTTCATTTATATAGTCAAAAAATCACAATCAAATCCCTCACTACAACCGAGTGTGTTGCTAATTAACCATTAAATTGGGGGGTGGGGGGAGAGGAGAAGAAAAGAGGAAAACTATGTATATTAACAATGAATACGAATTTGCTTACTAACGATAACATGTCACTATGCAATTGGCTGTTAACTTTTTATTATTCAAAATTACTAGATCATATAGTGACACATAGTAATTAGTACATAACTTAGTATTTATGGTTAGTGCATAAAGTTTTATTAAAAAGAAGGAAAACCCTCACAAGAATTATATGAACTATATAATGAAGTTACAAAACTAATATGGCAAAAAGCCATTGTGATGCTTTGCTTCAATAAAATCTATGGTCATTGGTGCCTAAGTGTGTCAAACCTTAGCTGCAGGTCAGAGCTTAAATGAGTTCCTAGATCATATTATCATGAACAGTACTAAAAAGGTTGATGAATTCATTTAGTGTATGTTTTTTGGCTCGCTTCTGGACAATGTTCAATTATTTGATCAAATATGGTTCTTAAAAGTTTATAAAAAAAAAGATATGTGAAGACAATAGATATGATGGCGGAGGAGAAGAGGGTTCACTATTTCTATAATGGACAGTGCGATATTTTCTTTATAGCTAGCAATTCAAAGGCAAGACAGACAAGGGCTGTTTTAATTAACTGACCTGATTGATCTCCCTTTTTGCACAACTTTAAGCTGCAAGAATGTAAAAGAAAAATTACAAACTAATGCACTGTACCAACACATAGATACATAAAATATTCATTTAAAATTACAAAGATTGATTTTAATAGCTTTAAATAAAAAATAAAAAAACAAAACTAATTAAATCATGCATACCGTAGGTACGAGCATCTTTGTCTCCTTATCTCATTTATCACTTCATTTAGCTTCTTTGATAATGGATTATCGAACTGTTGAAGCACAAACTGTAAATATAAATTATTAGCACGGAAAGTAAATTTTTTTAAAAAGAATGGTAGGGAAAAGGAGAATAGAAAAAACCTAAAAAATAAAATTGCACTCCAGTAGAGCACTAAATCTGAGCACCAGGCTACTATTGGCGCTATAGTCTAATGCACATGGTTTCAAATGAAAATTCATTCCCTTTAGAGAAAAATGATCCTTTTTGATATGGTGAACTGTCAAATTGCAGACCTTGCAGTGTAGGCTTAACCTTTAAATTCAGTTTCTCTGAATAAAAACATTAGAAAGTATCTAAATCAAATATATCTAGTCATTGAGTGTTCAAGATATGCTGCAGTCTCCTAACGGACCTATACTCCGCCAGATACTAAACTGAATTAAGTCGAAAGGGTAAAGTTCTGGCACTCAGAGCCCTATTGTCAAGAAATGGTCACAACTTGCAACAAACTGATAACAATAAAATATGAAGGCAAAGATTTTATATATTGCAAGGATTAAGACTGAATTACCTGAGTTGGAATTTCTTCAACAGAATGAATGCCAAACAGCTGGTGCAAGATATTTGAAACCACTGAACTACCAATATATATCAAAGCATCCTCACCATTCTCAAGAAGATAAATTCCCTCATCACTCACGTGTTCACTAGAAAGAGGTAGAAAGGGAGGAATAGGAGATCCACCCTCCCCCTGTCAATTAAAAAGTTGTACAACAGTTTAGAAACATATTTTAAACACTATCAAACATTAAATAAGCTTGACATGAACTATACGTTTGAATCAAGGTCATGGATAGCCACCATCCTTGGGTAAACAAATGGAACTGCCGAGGGAATAGAAACTGAGGAAACATATGTTATCCAAAATGACCGATCATCTATTCTCCCATCATTTCTCAATCCTGTACTTTTAATTAATGCTGAAGAAAACAAATGAAACAAAACTTGTCAACCCATCTTCATCCTTAGGTAATTTAACTTAAAAAAAATGGCATATGAAAATACATTGAATGACTTCAAATCCTCAAATGTTTGAGACATACTACGTTTAGCCATAAATGTAGTCATTGTGACATGAAATATAAACAGTAAAACTGAACATCAACCTGAAACTTATACAAGATTTCACATCACTGTGATTTCCAGAAAAAAGAACACAAGTCTACATGAATTCTTCCACTCATTTAATTATATGTTATGCATCTCCAACCAGCATATAATCATTCATGCGTTATCATGTAAACTAATTTTGAAGATGGTCAGCACACTTAAAATCAGTAGATATATTGACAATGATAATCACCAAGACTTCAATGCTCCCAATCCTAATCGCAACCAAGCTGTTAAGACTCATGTTTATGTACAGGGATGGCAACGGGGAGGGGCAGGGCCGAATACCCTATTCTTTTGTCTCTGTTCCTGTTACAGGGATGACAAGGATTTCCCATTCTCTTCCCAGAAGAAAAATCTCTTTCCCGTACCCTCTAAACACAACATAAACATATTAAATAATAAAATTAACTAAATTTAAAAATAACCCATTATTTCAAATGTCACAAATATCATATATTAACCATCTTAATATGCATAACAAAACTATAAATAAATTTAAAAAACATAAATAATCTAAAACTATAAAAATATGTTAATATTTTAAGTAAATATATTAATATATGGAAAAGAAAGGGGTGGGGAGGGGAGGGGAGGGGAGGAGAGGGAAGGGTGAGGCGAAGGGACTGGAACAGGACGGGGCGAGGCGGGGAAGAGACATATGTATCACTATTCTCTTCTCCATTTTTATTGAGGAATCTTTCCCTGTCAAGGTCGGAGACCCTAAATTCGAGTCAAAATTACCATATCTATCTATGTATCCCACAAAAAGGAAAAGCAAAGGCAAGGCAAACAATTGGAGACAGAAAAGTGATTACAAGGCAGGAAATTGGAGAACAAAAATGGCAAGAAACTGGAAGGCACAAGTGGCAGTCTCCCAAGGGGCAAGGCCAGACCACAGGAGATTGAGGAGGACTGTGGCAAGCTATGTGACATTTGACGGTTATGGAGAGAATAAAGCAAGGGAGAAGAATTAGAGGAATGTGGGAGAATTTGAGAAGAATATTGAGGGACAGTGCTGGCCTCTCAAAAGTCAAGCATTAGACTGATTTGTACTCATTGTTTCATTGTAGCGAAGGCTGGATTAATAAATTTATAGATTACATTATTATTCTTGTGGTTTGTAATCTGTGTCAGTGTTTTTGGCTGGGAAACAATTGAGGGTGTATTAGCAGGCAGGTTGTGGTGATTGTTCGAGTGAAGCTCAGGTGAAGTCATGTACCTATCACACTCCCCAAAAAAGAACAGAAAAATACTAAAAAATACCAATTAGGAAAGCATGTTTATTCAAGAATGGACGCTCCAACTTTTATGACAAGAAAATAAGAAAATGTATTAATAATAATTCAAAGAAGAGGATGAAGTATGGACCAGCAGACCACACTGAATACAAGAAAGTGGAGCATTCATCTCATACAAAGAAAGCCTATGATGGCTGTTCATTATTATGCCAAGAAAACCTGGTTCAAACAAGCATCAGAAAGCATACAATTATATTCACCAAACCATGTAGTGGGCAACACTTACACTTAGAAAGCATACAGAATATGCAACACATGGAGATTTTTAGATATACTAAGTGCTTAATGATTATTGCTGGATACAACATTATTTCATTAATAACTTTAAAACAAATTATGATGCACAAAAAAGTACATACCAAGGGTGTATAAAGGCAAAAGCTTGAGGGCCTCAGGTAGAATAAGTTGTCCAGATGATGATACAGTAGCACAGAATTTACGATACGAAACCAGAGCATTGACACAAAGGTTCATCATCTGTTCCCGGACATTCACTAGTGGGGTGGAAGGAATTTCATTTGCCGCTACAAAGATAGTAAAAGGAAAGAAAAAGGGTCATAGTGAGTTCCTAGTAACAAAGAATGATAGTTGACCGCAGTTAGTATGAAAATAAAACAAAAGAACAGAGTTGGGAAAAGAGCAAGTAATGCTCACATATAAAGGCTTTCAAATATGAATTAAAAAAATAAATATTTTGTACTCATATTCATGATTTGAAAGCATTGGAAAATAGGAAAAATGACCGTCTCAAACTGGAAAATGTAATGACAGAATCATAACAAAAGCTGAAGCAGGAAAGCAAGACAACCTACAAAATGAAATCAAGTACCTTGCTTCATGAAACATGTAAATTGAGTATCCAAGTCAGCCGAGCGGTACAGATTACTTAAATTACTGGTGCATGGCAAGGATAAAGTTGTTACTCGAATTCTTCTTTGGCCATACACAGTGGTGTAAAGAAGGGCACACTGGATGATAGAAAGAGGAATAAGAAAATTCATCTTCTTAACACTAACAGACCGTACAAAATGCTATTTCTACTAACAGACAACATATTTTTAAAACTAAGACTTGTTGTAGGGAAACATGTACCTGAAAAGCACATTCTGAGCCATCCTGCAATTTATCATCATGCTTTAAGGTTACCATGATAGCTTTGTTACAGTCAATCTGCACAATAGAGAAGATGACTTCCTGGTTACTAAATCAAGATGAAAATAGCTACCAAAATATGCCTGGATTGAGTAAAATATAGAAGCAATTGCAAAAGGGATGGGAATCAAGAAACAAAATGGAAGGGTTCAGAGCCAACAGTTTAATAGAAAGGTACAAACCGCGGGTAGGTCAATATCTGTTGGAATGCGTTTGCAAAAGTTTCCATGGTAATCTTGAACTTGAATACCCTATAAAAGATTATTCAAAAATTAACTTACAAGATAGAACCATTTTCAAAAACAGAAATCAACTGCCTTATGATAGCAAGGAAGAAAATTGCAAAATCCTAAAAGACTACCTGGCTGCATCTCACACGCATAACTGCCTCAAAACCTTGGGGCCTTGTGATATTCCATCTAAGATCATTGTAGAGTTTTGCAGGATCAGAAAGAGCCGAGAATGGGTAGTAATAGTAAACCTGGAAGAAAGCAAGAAACCTGTGAAGTCACCTTAAATAAATCAAACACAAGGATATATTTTGGTTGCCTTGGAAGGGTTGTGAGGATGAGCAGCAGAGAAACAATCAGACTCAAATTCCTTTCTTTTGTCTGCTACAAACCAATTTCCTTGGTAGCTCGATAAGAATTAAATTTTTTCTATTCTATTCTAAGAAGTTCCTGAAACCATTTTTTTTATTGGTTGTGAGGATCTCATATGACGTACTTTCTGGCCAAGTCCTCATTCTCTGTTTTGACTTTTGACCTGTTAAGATTGAAAAGTTTGACATTGTAACCCTTTTGGGATCTTAGTGGACAGTTTACACTTGTTTTGAGGACAACTTGTCCACTCTTCTGTAAATCTCATTACATTCAAAACAGTATACTTCCATTTCTTTTATTTTTTTATGCAAAACAGAAAGATCTAGATAATTCAAAACAATAAACTCAGTTTCACAGAGAACACAAATGAAGTAGTTTTTTAGATATAACTTAATGATTGAGAACAGAACCTAAAAATTGGAATACGAAAAAAGAGGTGAAAACATCTACTGACTCTGAATCCAGTAGCATTTATTTTAACATGATTAAATAACAAAATCCAGGAGATATACTGCCCTTTTTTTTCAGTTTTCTCTGATTAATCATTATAAAGGGAGAATTGGCAAAAAAAAAAAAAAAATAGAGTGCAAGTTAAAGATTAATTTCATTAAGGACACAGCATTTGTATGAAAAGGATCAAATGCAGATCACTTTCTCAGAAAATAAATTACAGTCAAATAGCGAAAAGTACCTGTCCTCCAGTAGTCCTTGGGATGACAGAGATGGAAGAAATGTCTATGTAAGTCTGAGTAGTGAGAAACACATCCACACAGACCTGGAACACATTGAAACAAAAACAATGAGCCCAGAAATATTCATGAGCACCAGCATCTGTGACACTACAAATCTAAACCAATGTCAAAATGGTGAATCTACATATATATACTGATGATAGTAAAGTAAAAAGAAGCCAGTTAGAAGTCCACCTGATACTCGGCAAACTCAATTGCCATCGCCTTTAAAGTTTTATCTGCTGGTTGGAGTAGTTTATGTGCCTCCTGAAATACAAATAAAGAAAAAACCCATAAACTGCATATAAAACCACATGATAATCTGTGGTTAAAATATTCCTCTTAAAATTTTATGCAGACAGTGCAGAAGCATCAAGAAGAGAAGACAAATTAATCACTTAACAAAACTTGCAAAAGAGAGAAGGAAAAAGAGTTGGCATCTCCTACAATGCGGTCTGAATAAAACAAAGCTTATGATTTCAAAAAAAAAAAAAACACTCTCCTTCAGTGGAGTCATTACAAATTTTAGGTACTGTATGTGAAACAAATTTTGAAGGGTATAGGAAGGTCTCACGCAAATGTAATCAATAACAATAGAGGTTCATGAGCAATTTTAAAACTACGAAAAGTCTTGCTTTATTTCAATTATATTGTATGTTAGGGATCATTTACCCTAAAAGAAACTAAAAACCATATAGACTGTGTAAAAACCTGCTCTGACATGGTACAAATTCTCCGCCTAGGGTACAAAGTTCTCATGATTTCTATTTTTGATTGTGGACCTCTGTCACAAATGGACCAGGGCTGTTAACTAATTCCTTTGGTTTTCTCTAATTCACATCATGATGACAAAGTGCGCTTCTAACATTTAGTAAGATAATAACTAAATTGCCCATGAGGCTGCAGTTAAAGCAGCCATTTAAAAAAGTTGCAAGTAAAACAAGTTCACAATTATCAAGTTATCTCTATTTACCATATAATAAAGCATTCACAAATTGAATCATAAAATAGAAGTGGTAGGGCCTATGAGATAATGCCACAAGGTTGGGCAAAATGCCTAAAAGAGTTTACAGTAACCACATCATTCAGACTTGGCTATTGGTATGCAAGGCACCATACTAGACAGCCCCAGTCCCGGTTGAGCAGTTTACACCCCCACAAATGTGCATACTTTAAATAACAGTTACATGCTATCATCTAAATACAAAACTCAGTCACGAAAAGCAACGGTACTATAACCAAGAACAAACAATTGGCAGGAGAAAAAGCAACATACAAGATATTTTACCTTTTCTCCAGCAGAGATATTACTTCTTCCCTCAGCCTCTCTAGCAGAAAGGGCTCCGATACCAACCGAAGGCAAGACTGTAGAAACATAATACAAAGTTTATCAGCACATAATTATTCCATTGCAACAATTTGCATGTACAGTAGATATGCTTTCACATATTGAATTAAAATAGAAAGGAAATGTTGACAAATATACAAAGAAATGCTTCCAGACAGAACTAATACACAAAAGAAATGTTGGCAATATGTCAGACAACTTGTTCAGAAGAGATGCAAATGTTTAAACAAGTGTGCTGCTTATTTTCAACAGAGGAATATATTAGCCAAGGAACTATTAGTTGGGCATCCATATCAAATGCGTATCTCATCTAATGATATCAAGTCTCAAATTCATGCAAACATACACGAAATCATATTCAAGCATGACAAACTATGTAATGAATATCAGAAATTCTGACAGACCAATAACAAGAAACTCATAAAATTGCATGTCAGCTACCTGATTGAAAAACTAAAAGTTTGCCTCCTGTACTCTTCATTGCCAAAAAGGAAGCCTGAAACAGAATAGCAAAAGCTTAGTATCTAACTATATGCCACCATTACTTGATATGTAGCCCTTTTATAAAGATGTGCATTACGTAGGTCATTCAAGTTTCACAATATAACTTATATAGACATATTGCAATAGCAAGAAAAATAAATGTAAGGGAATATGAATTATAAACAATGATTAATTTCATCAAGAAATGTAAACAAAGCAGCAGAAATAAAAAAACAAAACTTCATATGAGAAACAAGAAACATATTTAGTTTCTTAAATCAAAAAGGCCAGAATCTGAGAATTGATTTTCTGATAAAAGCCAATACTGTTGCAAAGAAAAAAAATAATAATAACATTTTGGGTCAGTACAAATGTTGTAGTAAACTTACTATTTGCAAAAACATATCTAACTCTTTTCTGAGAACATCCACATAGTTTTTTATTTTTACCTTTATTAAATAGTAAAATGAATAAAAATTGGCAATTTGAAGGACTGTTCCCAAAGGTCCCAACGAATTTCCAATTGAAATTTAGAGGATCTCTTTGAATTTCAATTGATTGTTTTATGATATTGTGATATTTACATCATTGAATGGAAGACGAAAAAATCAACAATGATTGGCATTCCTCATTTCAATTCAACAAAACTATTGTGTTAAACATTGTTTCAACACTGTAATGATGTGTTTTCATTCTCTTCCACATCTGCAAAGTAGACATCACATGCTCATGGCTACTACTAATCCATGCTAAATCATTTCAAATTGTAAGTAGCAGTGTTGTAAGATCCTAATCAGTTCGCATTCTGACCAAAACAAGCTACTCAAGTACTGAATAGTACTTAACCAAATATATTTATATGCTAAACCTTAATTTCAATCAACCTTATGGGAAATGACTTTAAAGAGTTAATATGTTCTCTTATTCCTTTTCCGTGCCACAGGTTGTTAGACTAAAACCTGCTTTTGAGAAACGAACACCAATTAAAGCTTTGTTGTATTTAGCATATGTTAATCAATAGATATTACAATTTTTCAAAGCCAAAACTAGGCTTCATTGCCATGATGCAGTTAGTAAACCATATTCACATCCTACATTTTTATAATGCCCTGGGTTTTAATGAGAATAACAAGAAGCATGTGCCATTAATATACATTATACCCTCATACAAAATAGCATACCTTGACTGCTGCACCAAAGGCTGATTCAGCAGTTCTATTGTTGGAAAACATGGATGGAATGCTTTCCAGCAACATCTCCAAATGTTGACGGCACTAAATCCACAAAAGAAAAGCAGCAATATTAATGAAAGGAATTTTAAGAAACTCTTCAAACCAAGAATCAGATCAACTAAAAAGTAGTTGAAATATTTCTTCTTGGGCTTCAAATTCTCCACAGAAAGCACAAAGTAGCCTAAAAATCTTAGAAGCTAACCTCAGAAAGTGGAACAATGACATCAGATTCCAGAGGAGTATAAACATCTTCTATATCAGGGACAATGAGCATCAACGGCTGCAAAAAATATCTTGAAATCAAACTGAGTCTAAAAAACCTTTCACACACAGTAACCAAATAAATATAGAACACATAAATTTTATCATAACTAATCAATGATGAAGTATATACAAATTATTAAATAGAATTGCAAATAGAAAAGTTAAATGTCAATTCCAATTCCTATTTTATGTGGCTGTCCTCTTTATAAGTAGCCTTAATGTTGCTAACAACATAAGATAGTATGCATCTTTATTTTCATGGTTGAGAAGAAAAAAAGAGAATACAAAAAATCATGAGTTCTAACTCAGAAGCCAAAACCTAATTGCATAATGATGATTATTAAAATTCTTCATTCTAGAAAAAGAGCATGCATACGAAATGGTGCCAAACAAAACTCCAAAAGTATAAATAAGAAAAACTGATGTTCCACATATAAAATAGTTTTCTTCTTGATAGAAGTTAATTTGAAGGGGGGAAAAAACTTAAAAATATATCTTGAAGGCAGGAAACTAATGCAAGTATTTATTGACCTGCTGTAGTGCACGTTTCAAATTGTAAAAATGGATTGTCAAATCAAATGTTGCGATTCCCACCATAGTCCGGGGACCTTCCTGCAGAAATAGAAAAATCAAATTCCAGTCACTGACATGTCTTTGTCTTTCAGAAATGTAAGAGTGAAAAGCACCTAGAGTAAACAAACAAGGACGGATTTTTATAACAAATACAATTAGCTGCACAAGATCAAGGATAATTAGGAGACAAAAGTAACCAATAGAAAATGCATTTGCAGTTTGAATGCATAATCACAAGGACGTTAGATAAGCCAATTTATGAGAATAGAATATTAATAATTGATTTAGATTGCAAACACTGGATGACCTGGTTTGGCAACACCATGTCTGCATATGACCAAGGAAAAGATGAAACACAAGAAAGTGACAACGCCCAAGGAATCCCAGTTTCTTGAATACTTGGAGAGTTAGACCCACAAATATAATAGCAATGGAGGTAAACATTGATTTTATAATGATCTTATTTATAACATGAATGGGACCAGATCAATATACTTCTTTAATTAGACATACTCACAGGAAGATCAGCAATAACTTGACTAATTGCACTGCAAGCTGCAGCAGTTGCACCAGTTTGAATGGCATTCATCGAGACGTCGATAAGAAAGAAATAAACAGCCGGCATTGGATCACGCACCTGTAATAAATTCAAAAGAAAAGAGAATCATATATTAGGCCCAGAATTGAGAAAAAAACTACATGCAGCGCCTACCGTCTAGAAATGACATAAAGAGGCAAACAATAAAGACTAAAAGAAAACTGCGTGCAGCACCTACTGCCCTTATTTAATAGCAGAAAATATAAACTGATCACAATATATGGGCTCTAAATTGCCCATGTCAAAATCACACCATGTCAATTATTAACTCTATACTCAGCAAGTAAAAGGGCTTTTCTGTCAGAAGGCCAATAAGTTATATAAGGTGGACATATACATAAAGTGTTTGAAGTGATAAAGTATAGATGTCAGCACACACCATGTAGGCAACCACCCACCACACCAATCATATACAGGGAATATCATAGGATGAAAATAAAAGTGGAGAGAAGAATACGTAAAGCAACATTTTTTTATAAGCCATAATTTTGATTAATTAGCCGACCATATACTCCTTTGTAGCAATAAATTCAACTGTCCCCCTACAAAGCTCAGGTCTTTCATCAGCATCTCTACGCCTACCATCAGGACCTAGATTGCAGTGATAATCGCGGGGAGTTTCATCCGTAAATCCTACAAAAAGGATGAAATATCACCAAATTGCATTGTTAAGACAGCACCTCTCTCCAGATGTTAAAAATGAATATATAGCAGAATACAGAAAAATCAAATACTATTGGTGCTGGTATACACTGAGGACTATTTAACAACATACTTGGGGCTCTCAGAAAGCCAGCAACTATGACAGAAAAATTCAAAAACATTATTTTGAAAAGGTAATAACGTCACCTAAAATCTATATGAACCTTGTATATTGAAAATCTCAAAAAAAAAAAGTTTTGGATCCAAACCCAAAATCTTTTTAAGCAAATACATTTTTTATCATCGTTGAAAAGTCCAAACCTGACCTTGGGATTCTCTGTAAGCCAGAAACTGTTATAGAAATTTTCAAACACATTATTATGGAAGGTTCTATATGTCATTTGAAACTATAGAACCTTGTAACAGATAAAGAGGATCTCAAGAAAAAAATTATAAAAAATTCAGATCCAAACCCAAAGTGTTTCAAGCTACTACATATAGATCATAGTTGAAAAGTCTAAAAGTTCCAGCCAGATGTGAAGAATAAATTATAAAAAAATAAGAGTTATTCCAACAAATATAATGGAGCACAGAAAATAAGAAGTCTTGAATCAATTAACAAAAAGTGCCAAACATATAATGAGCAATACATTTTCTTGTTTTGGCAAATTCAGAGACAATCTCACTCTATATGTCATCTTCCAACCCTATCTAAATACAGAAACTACCAGATAAAAATTAGAAGACAATGATTGTTTATACTGACCACACAAATTGCAGATGAACCGCCTTCCCTGATCAATGAACCTCATAAAAGGATTTATGTAGGCCTTGCAACGAGAACATCGAACAGGACCACTTTCTCCAAAATCCACAACCTACGACAAGAAAATTTTTATGAGGTGCGAAAACTATATTCATTTTTTTAATTGCAGAAGGTTAACAAGCAGATGCAGTTGTTGGAACTTTCCAACTAAATAAAAATCATGAAACTTATCTGGAAGCAATCAACAAATTAAATCCCTCCTCAAGCACTCATAAAATATGGGATGTTATTTTGTGTTATCAAAAGCTTAACATCATTCCAAATCAATAACATAACCCTTAGTTTCCAACTAAATGATTAGCTATTCAAATCTCCCCTGAGGCCACCTACTTGGAGGTTGGGATATTACAGCCCCCATTTCCCTAACCACTATAAAGTTTTGGGGTACAGTTTCAGAACCCAGTTCAACTTAGGGCACACAGACAATGTATTTATGGGTTATCCAACAGAGGAAAAGTACCAATATTATATGAAGCCCTCCCACATGCCCCCACAAAATCCAAACAAATAAAGAAATAAAACACATTGATTCCTCTCCAATTTTATGCACATATAAATAATTCAATCAAAAAGGTCAAAATTCATCATCCTCACATGAGCACAAAAAAAAAATTGAAAATTTTTGTCTTCAAATAAGTCAAGGTTCTTCCATAAGTTTTCAATTGTGATGTAAAACTTTAAACTAGATTCTTAATAAACTATGGGGCTTCACACATAAATTCGTGATCCTCAGACCAATAGTTATCAAAAGAAGAAACAAATAAACCTAGAGTATTACATTTACCAAGAAAAGAAGAAGAAGAAGAAATCAAGCATTACTTGGATTGCCTCCTCGGATGGATGAGGAAGGGCCAAAGGTTGGACCAAAAGAGCCAACTGCATGCCGGATGTTGCCAGAAGGTCATTAGTGCACGGTATCTGTTTAAACAATAAATCCATATTAATCCAAAAGTTTTAATTTCTGAAGTGATGGAGTGAATAGTTGACAGAGGCATTACAAACTACAAAATGATTGCCAGCCTATACATTTAAAACTATATTTTAACCTGGCTGATGGTGCACCTCATGTAGCGTGGACTGCAGTTCCCAGTGTCTCTGACAATGTAATCACTAGTTGCAGGCTATATAAAATGAATAAATATAATCAGTAAAGGCAAAAGAATAAATGTAAATTCAAATCAATAAATATAAATGCAAATCTCTCGGCAACATGCAAATAACATGAGCATAAGTGAAATTACAGGGTGAAAAATGATAGAAAAGACAAATAAATAAATTAGAACCTAAAAAGAATAATACCGGAGGAGTGTTGGATTGATTTCCGTCACGAGTGTCATACATGACCACCATAGAACTTGGAACGGGCCGCGGAATTTGTTGGGGATCTATCTTCGAAGATGCTGCAGCAGGGGCTCCAGATTGACCCATAGCAGGGGGTATAGTCGTCATTGACTGAGTAGGAAGTGGTGGAGGCATACCAAACATTCTAGGTGGTTGCACAGAACCAGCAATTGAAGGAGATGGACCAACCTAATGCAACACAAAAAGGTTAAAAATCTATTTCATAGATCAGAGAAAAAAGAAATGTTTTTCAAGGCATCATGCAATGTATAATAATGTAAATAGTTGGTTATTTATGCAATGCTCATGTACTTTGGCCCAAAAATTTAGTACAGTTAAAATAAGAAATTATCCCGATCAGCATGCCAAGGTGAACATAAACATGAAATCATTCTAAGGGAAGCTTAACGCACCAAAATTTCTCATACTTCAGTTAAAGCTTAGAACTTTATATAACATATAAATTCTCATCATACAATTTCAATAAAGTAGTTAATTTATGTTTCAGAGAGAAATTTGAACTATCTGTAAGCAACAGAAGCACTAAGACAAAGTTTCAGGATATAGGACAACATGGTATAAATAAATGCAACGCTGTACTAGTTATTTTTATTTGGCATACTCATTTTTTACTGGACAGTATAACATTATATTTATCTTGCTTTTCTATATTTATAAATCATTCATTGTAATTTATTTATCCTTCTGTGTGCATAGCATGCCTTATGGTCAAACAGCCTTTCTAACCTTGCATAAATTTAATGCAGTCCCGTAAAAAAAAAATACCCCCTAATTGCAATATAATAATGCATAACTCTAAAGTTTTTACTAATTTTTACACCATAAATTTAAATTAACTTTGAATATTAAAAAATCCAAAAATTAAGTGAAAGAACAGAAACCACAAGTACTTCAACTTACAATCATGATTTTAATTAAACTCATGAACAACATAAACTATGAATCTTTAAAAGCTGACCTGTCGACTTTGCCATGACTGTGGCCCAAAAGGAGAACCTTGAGATGGTGGTACACCTTGAGGAGGTGCTGCTGAAAATGGTGGTGCACCTTGATGTGGAGCTGAGAATCGCATTCCCGGCTGCATAGGAGGAACCATTGAGGAACCAGTCCCTACACTGCCCAAAGGAAATTGTGGAGGAGACCGAGTTGATGCCACCATTGATGGGGGACCAACAGGAGGTGTTTGTGTTTGCACGGCATAACCAGGCGGAGCAAAACGTGGTCCACCAAGTGCAGCCCCCGAAGCAGCATATGACAGTGGCCCATTACTTGTCAAACCATCCTGCACACTTGATGTGGGTGCATTCATACCACTACTCAATGTCGAAGATGCAAATGGTCTAGCACCTGGAGGTGGTGCAAACGGTCCACCTAGCAAACCTGAAGCTGGTAAAGTGCCAGCTGGAGGCACCCCAGAAGGGGGAACTCCGACAGGGCCACCACTACCCATTGAAGAAGGCAAAGACCCAGAAGGCGGTCTGCCACCAAAAGGAAAAGATGGACCAGCAGGCAGAGCAGTGGGCGGAGGGGCCACATTTGGGGGCAATGTGGGTTGCTGGGTTCCCAAAGATCTAGGAACCACACCGGGTGGTGGAGGACCTGGGCGGGACACTGGTGGTGAAAGAGTTGTAGAAGGAAAAGGTGGTGTTTGGGCAAATGGGGTTGGTCTAGGAGTAGAATTGAGCACCGAAACAGGACGGTTTATATTCATATTCTGGAAATGATCAGATAATGCATTAGGATTTTGCTGCAAATTAGGGTTATAATTTGATGGTGGTGGTGAACGTTGCCTTGGTGCCCCTGGAGGCACGGGAGATGCCATATTTGTGATCTATCAAGTCAAATCTTAATCTTTTTATTAACCTCTCAACAACAACGATCCAAATCCAAGCCTACCCATCAACAACAATTAAAAAACAAATCAAAACCCAATTAAACTCGCACATAATTATACTGCAGCCAAAACTCATCCAACACACAATAAAGCGATCAAACTTTCTTCTCCCAACGAAAAACAAACCCATCAAAAAATTCATGTTTCCATTAAAACCAACACAATTCACCAGAAATACAAAATCTTTTCACAATCTAAAACACAAACAACATAAAAATTGAAAAAAAGAAACAGTATTGAGAAGAGACAAAAAAACAAACCTTGGATCTGCCAATCTGATAGAGAAAGAGGACGTAATAGATCTGAAAGAATTGTGATTAGGGTTTAAGGGAGGCGAAATGATATAGTTATTAAGTTTAGAAACAAGAGAAAATAGAGAGATCGCAGGTGGATTAGAGTGAATGATGATTGACAATGAAGGCGGATTTGTCTATCAACGGTTGTAGTATGGATGTATGTATGTATGTATGTATGTATGTGTAGGTATACACTTAATGTATGTGCATGACAGAAAAGGTAAATTTTGCTAATGAAGCTGACTTTTGTACCGTTTTATGACTCATCTGTGAAATCTTCAAGAGAATGTGACAAGTTGGTCTGTCCATTAATATGATGCCACGTCAGCATTTTCTTCCACGTCAGCCTTCGCTGTTTGGTTTCTGAGGCTAGGTATCAACTTTTTTTTTTTTTTTAATAAATCATTTAAAGGAAGTTCTGAGATCCTGTTTTCTTAAAACAACTCAAAAAATGTGACTGAAAATAGATTTTGTGTTTTCTGAGTCTCGTATCATTGTATTGTTTTTCTTTCTTTTTCTCTCGGGTTTGTTTTCTGGTCGCGGGTATGTTAAGCGCACCCAAGATATTACCATGTGGCAGCAAGGAGTTGCCCTAGCTCCTATGTACAATTATCCAGGGGTAGAAATAGATTTTACCTGCACAAAAGTTGGTGATTATTTAGAGGTAAAACCCTGGTTTATAATCCTAGTGACAATTTACTCGATGATTTTTTTTTTTTTCAGATTTCATGAATGGGGGCCTGAGTGAACACATTGAAATGGTAAGATTTTGAAGCCGCAATATTTAGTAAAAAATCTATGAATTATTATTGTTCATATCAAAATAGCATTCTTCTGAGTCTTTTACACCTAGATCTTAGATCTTTAACAGAGCCTTTAAAAAAATGATTAAATTTAACCAAACCAAACTATCACATAGATTTATAAGCAGACAAATTTTAGTACCAAGAATAGGTGACAGCTTTTGGATGCTTAATGACCGTAACTGAATAAATAAAAACTCTTCCAGGATACTACAAATCTAGTGTCAATTCACTGGTGCTTTAAGGAATTTGGCATTTTCTGGGCAGTTGGCTTGACCTGATAAACCTTCTTCACCTGATGCTTCTCAACATGCTGCATTCCACCGCTTCCTTGTCTAATGTACATTCTACTGCCAGTTCTAGGATTCACTTTCTAAACAAACTACTGGATGAGTTCATAGATTCTCCTGAATTAGGCATCCTGTATGCCGCAAAGCCTGCTTCTTACAGTTTCTTCAATTCTCAAACTAGACACCTCAGTTCTCTATCACTGTACTGTTCCCAGTTTTGATACACTCAAGAGTTCTGCCTTGCCTTGCACACCATTTGATGGGTTGGGAAATCTTAAATTACTCCTTATATGTTCAGCATTTATTGCTCAAATATTCATAATCAGAATTTGGGTCATTACCAGGAGCAGAAACCCTCCACATGCAGGCACAAGACTGCAACAGGACATATGTGGTGAAAGCGGGTGATGGAAATGGTGGTGACTAAACTCTTGGGCCTAGTTTGAGAGTCGAATGGGGCATTGAAATGGGTAGGTCTACATTAAATTCTGAAAAGTATATGATATAATTTAGGTTTTTATTGTGCATTAGGGTTGTCATTTGATGGTGATTGTTTTGGTAGAATTGGTATCCCTGGGGCAGAGGAGCTACCATATTCTGATGAATCAAGCCAAACCTTAATCTCCTTCTTTAACTAATAGAAGAACCTTCAGAAAATATTTCCATTAATTTCTCAACAAAGATTCATTATTCTTTTAAAATTAACTGAATTCAGCAGAACTATGAAACCGGTTCATTGAAACCTTTTGCTATTCTCAAAGACAGCCAAGATAAAAGTTTGAATGTTCTAAGAAAATTGAAAGAAAGATAATCGAACCTAAAACTATAGGAAGTTCTGATAGCACGATCTACCAGGAATTAAGGAGAATATATATATTTTGACTACTGAAATGGAAAACACTGAAACCTAATTGATAATACAAACAAATCTACAGATGCTTAGAAGAAGTTCATGCTCCATCCTCGTCTAACTTCCAAATTGTAACACATTTAGTTTCAAGCACATTAACATTACATACAAAATAAAAGACACATCTTAAAAGAAAATGTTCATGCTTCACTCTTTATTTAAAATAATATATTTTGTATATGCCACCATTCAATTAATCTGAATTCCTCTATTTGCATATAATAACCAGAAAATACACATTCAACAACAACATAACCATTCCCCATAACGCCACCAAGTTCTTACCAACCAAACCCAACTCCCAACTTATCATTGCAAAAAGTAACCGGACAAGAACAACACAAAGAAAAAGAACAAGCTTCCATATATCAACAAAGCCTTCTGACCAGAAGTGAGTGAATTCCCTCCCAACCCAAACTGCTGATTCTGAGCAAACCCTGCAATCTCCACACTCTTACTTTCAAAAAAGCTCTGAGCTGCACCACAAGTGGGACATCTCCAATCATCAGGCAACTGCTCAAACTGAAAGCCAGGAGGAATAGGATACGAAGGATCACCAACAGCTTCATCATATTTATACCCACAAGACCTACACTCGTATATTCCCGTATTCAAGACTGCAAATTTCTCTTCTAGACGTCTCTTATCAAACTTGTCTTGCTCTCGCTCTTCTTCAACTTCCTTGGAAATGGAGGAGGGGGGTTGGTCTGAAACTGACACTTCTGAAGTGGGCTGGTCTAAAGTGGGTTTGTCTTCTTTGGAAACGTCAATGGAGAGAGTAACGAAGAGGGGTTTTTGGGTTTTCTTTGGGAAGACAAGACTGGAAGGGAAGTGAGGTTTGGTTGGTTTAGGAGGAGGAGAAGGCTGGGAGAGGTGAAAAGAGAAGGTGGGTCTTGTGGTTGCAGAAGCCATTGTGAATATTAGAAGTTTTATGAGTCCGATTATGGAGAATATGGGAGGCGAATTGAGTTTAGAGTTGATATTGGGCAGTGTTGGTGGTGGAGGAGAAAAGAAGAGAATCCATGGAAGAGCATATGCTGTTCATGAAAGGGAGTTGGATAAGGTGGGGAGAACTGTCAAAAAAGTGCTACAACATTCTATTAATGGGCCGAGGTTTAGTTGGGCTTGATCCATTATTTCAGTGATCCATAAGCTTAGCCCCATAACACAACACCAATAGTGCCTATGGACAGGATTAGATTCGAACCGAATTAAATTCAAACTCATTTAAACTCGTTTCAGTTTGAGTTTGATTGAACTTACTTCGATTTGAGTTAGAGTTTTAACTAACGTTTTATTAAAACGATGTCGTTTTAATACATATTGATCAAAACAATATAATTTTATATTAAAATTTTTAGCTTAACGAGCAACTCGAACTTGAATTTATAGGCTTCAGCTCAAGTTTGCTTGAGATTAACTTGTTTCGAACTCGTTTAAGCCTAACTCATTTCGAATTAATTCAAGCCAAGTTTGAACTTAAATTTGAACGAACTCGCTTTAAATCTAACCTTACCTATGGAAAAAAGGTTTGAAAAACGTGTAATTTAAGGGCATTGAAAGTTTCTATTGAAAATATAAAACTGATCGCTTTCCCATTAATTTGAAAAAAACCATATCAGAAGTCCAAATTAATTTCATTCATTTGGTGACATTTAGCTAAATCACATTATACACGAGTTAAATAAGAAGATGCTGCGAGACCGTGCGGTTGAAAAAGTGAGGTTTTATTATTATTATAATAGCATTCAAAATAGGGCATTTGCTTTTGCATTTAACAAACAATATCTTTCTCTGAGTTGAGTTGTACGGTCGTCAGAATATGGGATCAATGAAAAGGTCATAACAACAATAGAACATGCACAAATAAAAAAGTGCTCAAAATTTTATGCCCAGCAGCAACTCACAAACAACTTCCATTATTGCTCTCTCCACCCATCAGATTAAAATAAATCAGCCACCAATTTCTGTTGAATTTGCTTCCTTTCCCTGGATCAACAAAAATTATCATCTCTTCTTTCAATCTATTAAATCTATTACTCCAATCAATGTGAATGATCAGAAGCCTGACATATTCCACACAAAATAACTCTATTCAATGAAAAGATTAAACTGTTATCGAAAGTGATTCTCCAACTTCACTCTTCGGGTGATTCTTTTGTTTGGTTTGTCAGTAATAAAATATTACAATAATCTGATGTGACAGATAATATAGGTGGTAATCTGATTACCACATTTACCTTAGGTATTTAAAGATTACTGAAGTAATCTTGAGTTTATTATAATTATATTATTATTTATTAATTTTTTAAGATAAAAATAAATTTATTTTTAATTAATATGACAAATAATATAAAAAATATTTAAAAATAATTATATTTAAAGGCATTTCAGTAAAATAATTTATAAGTAATATTTTATTACCTTTAACCAAACACAATAATTATTTATATCTATCAAATTTTATCAAACATAGTAATCATTTATATCCAGTAATCTTCTAAATAATCTATCTTCAAGATAATCTTTCTATTTTAGTAATCAAATATTACCCAAACCAAACGCCCCCTTCATTTATATTAATGAATAAATAAAACTATGTATACAAAAAAATTTTACTGAGTGCGTGTGATTGGATGATGTAATTATTTACTATTTCAGCCGGCACATAGGAATAATGACTAGACACAGAATATGTACCACTAGGAAAGTTGGAAAAATAAACAGTGTGCTCACAATAGCTCTTAATAGATGTGGTGGCAAGCACTACCAAGCATGGGTTCAGGTACAACAAAAGATGCACTACAGCTGATATGAATTGGATGATAGCAATGAGCTTATTTTAGCTTTAGACTAGATGGTGGCAAGCACTAACAGCATGGGTGCAAATACCAGTGCCTCACATATAGCTACCATAGCAATCATGGAGGAGTTCTCCTCTTCTATGACTTAACAAGCTCAGCTCATTTTATAACAGATATAAACAACAAAAGACACAAAATGAAAAGATGCAGGCAATACCCAGCCTTGTTCAGAGGTACTATAGATGATAATCCAACTTGCTACCCTGGACTTTGTTACTCTATATAGAAGCATCTTGAAATTATGAAGATCAATTGAAGTGTTGATATCAAGCACACCAGCAAAGAACAAAATACTATACACCACTTATATTTGGCTATAACTTTGCTGTTTAACAAGAAGGAATACACAATCTAACTAATGTTTACCAAGAATTAAGTGCTGGAGAAAATAGACAATACCATACACTAGGATTCTGATTATTAACAAATTCCCACAATTTCTAGGACTGTTCACAACTGCAGAAGCTACTCATTGAAATATTATATAATCTTGAAAAGGAAAAAGATGAAGTAGAAAAATTGTATAGTGCATATACATAGACCATCGGCGTCCATATATGAGGCCAAACCAGAGCATACTACCACAAAGTTCAAAACCATTTCAAACCCACCCATCTCCACGAACTTCTTCCCATTGCCATCAGTTCACCCAAAAAGGTGCAAATTTTATTGAAAACAGAATAATCAGATTGCACAAGAGAGATTATCATACTCTTTAGATAACAATGAATCAAGATAGCAATCTCAAGAAACCAATGATAATAACAAATGTGAAATAAGTGAACATATGTATTATATAATGGCTACATCTTTATCAAAGATAGTAGCTCCAGTCTATGTATAAATAAAACCATTATTTACACCTATGGAAGGAACATGAAGAAGTCAACAAAGACATCCATGTAAATCATTATTCAAGATCTGTTAATTAAAAAGAAAAGACGAAAAGAAAAGCCAAAATAATTATTAAACTCAAAATACAGCTACCCCCTACACTATTATCAACTACCGTTGATCAAAACAAGTGATCAACAAATATTTCAGGAAACAAATCCAAGAACCTGAAAGCACCTTCTCAGCCTCCAGTTGACCGCAACTCCTCCAACGCCATCTTAATTTGATCCTGCACCAACTCCAACCGCTTAGAATACACCTCCAATTCCAAAATCTGTTGCTTCCTCCACTTCTCATCCACCACTTCAGCTCCTACACTCCCACCAAACCCCAAGGGCATCACAGCATTCATAGGCAACCCCCCAATCCCTCTTCCCCCCATTCCTCCCATCACATTACATAACAACTCCTTAAACAAAGGCGACAAGCAACTCCTAACTGTCTCCTCCACCACCGCGGCAATCCCATTATTATTACCTCCACTGAAAGCACCATTCACATTAACATTCTCATTATTATTCATCACAACAACATTTTCATTAGCTGCAGGCTTCGCCCTTGACCGCTTTCTAGATTTGGGCGTATTCTTCTCCTCATTATTATTACTACTAACAAAAACAGTACTATTTCCCTTAAATTCATTACTGGAATTAATATGATTATTATGGTTGGCATTCGCATCTTCATCGTCTAAAACACTAACATTAGTGGTGCTCCAGATCTTGCGAGAAATTTCAAACGTAGCTTGATCATGAGCCGTTTTGAAAGCAAAATCCTTACCTGAGCTGATCTTGCTCATAACATTTCTATACTTCTTCTTCAATCTTCTCAGCTTCTCGACCAATTGATTCTTGTTAAAGTCCAGCTGGAGCTTCGACTTAATCTGATCGTAAAATAAAGCCGTATCATGGTGATGCGCGCTGCCACGTTGTGAAGTATAATCCAGAAACCCTTGCAACAACTCGATCTCGTCCTCGTCCGTCCAGAGCCGTTGAAACAGACGTCTAGATTCATCCAGCTGCTGCGGCAACGGCAAAGGCACCGGCGAAGGCAACGACAACACGGGTTTCTTCTCATCAAGAACCACCACGTTTTCAGCAAGACGCTGGCGTTTGGGATCGGGATCGCCGGGAGGGAGAGCAACGGTGACCGCAGAGGCAGAAGGGACGGCGATAGCAGAAGCGGAGGGGAAGGCAACAGAGACAGAAGAAGGAGTAACAGAAGAGACAACGGGGGCGGAATTGAGGACTTCCTCGTCATCTTCTTCGTCGACTAAAGCGTCGTCGTTTTCCTCGAGCTCATCTTCGTCGGAATCTTCCTCGTCCTCATCGAGCTCTTGGTCTTCTTCGGGGAAAACGGTGTCGTGTTGCTCGGAGGCCATTAGGAGGAGAGAGAGAAAGTCAGCCAAGCTGGTTTGGTTTGGTTTGGTTTGGGTCTTGGTTATGGTTAAGGTTCACGTGAGGTCTGATTTTGATTTTGGTTTCAGTTATTGGCGTGTTGGAACTGGACTTAGTCTAATCTAGGTTTGGTGTGGACCCAATTCCCCACTACGCGCCTATGCTGTAGCTTCTTTTCAAGTATTCATTTCCAAGGGTAATTTCGGTACATTATTTAACAAAATATAACTAATAATATTTCATGAACAAAAAATTATACAAAAATAATAATAATATATTATTATATAATTAGTTATTATTCTTTTTCAATAACATAGTGATTTTGTGTATAAAATTTTATTGAAAAACAAAAATTTAATGATTATATTAATATCCAATATTTAATATTTCTATAATTAAAGAAAGATATATATTAATTGTATAATTTACAGAAAAAGGCATATTAAATATACAAGATAAGCTTTGGTCCCAAATGTTAAAAAATTTATTTTTGTAGATTTTTGTTTGTGTAATGGAGTGTTTGGATACAAGGTTAAATTTGTCAGGGGAGGACATAATAGGAATGGTCAAGGATTAGGAGTTAGGGAAATAGGAAAAAGATGATTATGACTGATACCGAACAGGGAGAGTCGTAGCAGGAACTCATTGGCTGGGACATTTCCAAGTAATAAGTATCAGAAGACATTACATCATTCTACATTAATAATAAATTAACTTAAAATTATTTTAACATTAAGATTGATGTTAATACCTAAATGCACTAGTCTTCCTTAAATTAGTCGATTAAAATGGTAGGATTAGGAGTGATTGATTATTTACCAAAACCCTTACAAATATGGTTAATTAAGTTCATCATTTTGGTAATTTATATGCCGTGTACGCATCAATTAACATCTTTATTTTGCAAAGATAATATCACAGATGTTATTCTCCATTTATTATGCATTAAAATTATTATTATTATTATTAGTATTATTATTATTGGCTGTTTATGCATAAAAAAGCACGTTAAAAGGACAAGTAGAAGCATCTCCATAAATCCTTTCTAATGAATTCTAACAAATCCAGTAATTTAAAAAAAAAAAAAAGTCTCATTAAACATCTGGTAACTAAAAAGTACACTGAGATTTAAGCACATACATACACAGTGGTTTACATCTTCTCGCTTGAAACAAAAATCAGCTGCATTGGCTGATTTTGCTCCATCTTGAATACTAAAACCAGTACAGGACTGTAGTTGAAGTTTCCTTTGTATACATCATCCCTAACATAAAAGAATTAGAAAATCTATTACTGAAAGCCTGCAATGACAATTACATTGTGTAATACAAATCCTCACCTTCCAAATTTGTCTGATTTTTGAATGTTGTTCTGGTATTGACAGCAAATTTGTTGAGCGAGGGAACGAAAGATATAACACTAATTTGCACCTCCTGCTGTCTATTTGCAGCACCCCATCAGACAGATCTGGTATGTTTCCTGAAACATAGTCCTTACAACAAAGATTAAAATGGCCACACAACTACTACTACAGAAGGGGTACCCAATGCAAAAGAGCAGATAAGTTTAACCAAACCCACGAAAGTCACTGTTGCTTCATAATATCTTCTGTCTTGGCCTGATAAACCATCTTCACTGGCTGCTTCTCATATATTCCATTAGTTAACATTCTACTGTTGCCACCCAATAGTTTATTAATCCAGTTTGTGGGTGGAGATGGAAGTGGATTCATGTTCTGCACAAACTGCTGGTTTGAATTCCCAGAGTATGCTGGATTAGGCATTCTGTATTGCATCCCTGCAGGAGGCCTACTTCTGACACTTTCTGCTATTCTCAAATCAGACATACCAGTCCTCATATCACCATACTGTTCTTGGGATTGATATCTGTCGTGCATCCTGGAGTTGTTTCGGTTGCCTTGTACACCATTTGATGGATTGTGTCTGTTTCCTTGTACACCATTTGATGGATTGGGAGATCTAGAGTTATTTACTATGCCTTGCATATAATAGTAATATCCACAATTAGAATTTGGGTCATCACCAGAAACCCTCTCATTTCCAGAGGGTCCAGCTGGTCTAGGTCTAGGTACTGCATATGGGATATTACAGTACACCGGTTGCTCAATTAACCCAGAACCATTAGGTTTGTAGTTAAGTGTGTTCTTAACAAGACGATGAGCTGCCTCTCCCAACATAGGGCCTGCCATTGCTCCAGGTAAATGTGGCCTGAAATAGATGCACCAAACAAATATATCAGCTCCTGTTTAATGTAATAAGCAAGACAAAAATCCAGTAAAATTCAGATCCATTGGCCAATGAATATTAGAATTTAATAACAAATTTAAACAACTGTAATCACAATTATACTATTTCACCTACTGCTGACAATAATCTGGACAGTACCCATACATTCTTCTAACATCAATCGAACTTGTAATGAAATGCATTATGCTTACCTGTCTCTGCCTTGTTGACGCCGGCTATTATCTTCATGCCACAGAGTAGGAAATGGTTTAATGTCTATATCAGTTAAGATCTGCAAAAGTAACAAAAAATAAGGCACTAATCGGAAGTACCATATCAACAGGAATAAGACAATTAATTAACCAAAAAGAAGCTCAACTTGAAGAACTACCAACATGATGAATGAATATCAGTTTCATATTTTGTTAATTCTTACACACATTGATAGTAAATAACATCAATTCTAAAAGCACAGCAAATTCGCATACCTTATCAGGCATGATTACACCTTCAGGAGGTTCTGGGATGTGTTTATGCTTTGCAGGATTATGATAAGAAATGTTTCTGAAAAACAAAAAAGGTATAATAAGACAGGCATTATTGAGCTCTTTGAAGGAACAATGGCAAAAGGAAACTTACAAAACTTGGTTACACTCTATGTGTGGTAATCCCCTGACAGGTGAAGGGACGAAACTACATAGTACATTCCTCTCATACAACCAAATGTATCCATTCATTCCACCACTGCAATGGTCAGCAACAGGTGAGGAGAGTAAAACCATCTTACAATCAAAATGATTAAGTTATTAGAGAATTATGGACTTTACCATGAAATAAAGAAAATAACCAACCTGGCATTTGTATCAATCATCCAATAACATCTTTCATGTTGAGGTAACTGATAGTTATGCTGATAGTATGAATAAATTTGTCGAGACAGAGGATGATCAGCACTAACATACAATAAATCATGCATCACACTATTTCGAAACTGTTCTTCTTCCTGCAGATACCAATTGTGGGTCAGTTTAGGCAAGTATTCAAGAAAAAAAGAGAACAAGAATTGATTAGCCTTGTCAATTACATCATGATCGCAAAACTCTAACAGTTTAAGAGGCAATTCAGAAAAGGACCACAACATCACAAATGATCAGCCTACAACCATTGGTGCATAAACAAAGAAAATTCAAAACCAGTTTATACATTAAGTGAAAAATTATAATTCCAAATTACCATTATAGTTCTGAGGCCAGGAAAAATTATGAAAACTAAACTCAGTAAGATCTTATTGTTCAGTAAAGCAGCAGGCTGAAATGAACCAGTACATTAACATACCATTGCCAGATATCAGGGAACATCTAGATTATAGATAGGAAGAAAAATCTTCCATTTCCATGGGATAGTTAATGGAATTTTCTTATTTGTAAAAAATTTGAAAAAACAAAGGTTAAATCGATAAACTAAAGCCATTTCCTTCTTAACTCAAAATTTTGAACGATAAGAAATTAAAAAAAAAATCATGTCAAAATTTAAAAAAAGAAAAATATTTCCTTAGAGATTTGAGTCAAATGGTTCCTGTTCCAATTAAAAAAAAACTATGAGAAAATTATATATATATTTAAAAAAAAATTGAAACCTCGAAGATAAAAAACAAAATCCAGCATAATAGACGAAGAAACACACAAAATGTAAGGGTGTGTTTATCATCAATTTCAATTACATTATTTTATTCACTACTTTAACTTGGAAAATGTGTAATAATATTTTAATCAGGGAAAAAGCACAAAATCACATGTACAAGTAACAAATTGAATATACACAACATAAGAAGAATTTTTACCATGTACCTATCTCTAGTTTATTACATTATTTCATTTTTGTAATACAACAATGATAACATATATGTATAGCTAGAGGTCAAGAAAGTTATTATGCATACTAGCATAACATAAAAGGAACCAGACCGTTAAAGACGCTTCAAGCTTCTTTGTTTGAGTAAGCAACTTCTTCTCATCAATAAATGGCAACTTCACAACACCCTGTTTTCCAACAAAGGAACAAAAAATGATTTCAGTTAGCTTCTTAACTAGTATCCAAAAATGATAATTGTATCGACACTTAGTAGTTGACAACACCACACCTGCCATGCAAAGCGTTTACCGCTCATGTCAATCTCAAAATCTGTTCATAAGAAAAAAACGGAGTAAACTTGCAAACGAAAAGGATTTTGTTGGGAATAAGTGATCACTGGCAATAACGGTAACGTACCAGAAGGATAGAATTTATAGATAGGTGATGAAGGATCAGTCATCAAATTTCTGTATTTTTCTGGCAAAGCACTGGAACTGTATCGAGAAACAGATACTTTCTGCATTAATTAGCTGAAATTTAAATACACACTGAATTTAAAAATTAACAAAAAGGCACCTTGCAGCTGGCAGGGTTCCCATAAGCTGATCAAAAGGCTTAAAAGGTTCTCCTGGAAACAGAGTTATTTCATAGTCGGACAAATCTTTAAGATCTGAAGCAAATGGAGCATAATGGTATGGATAAAACCTGAACAAATTAAAAGAGAAATACATCTATAAATTAACCAAAGTAATGAATAGTATAGAATCATATAGCATCTCAAAGTGAATTGTATTCCTTCTTGCATGTGATATCCCATATGGTGCTTATCCATTGGAAGGTCATTTATACCCATCAAAGTGGAAAATGCCAGAATCATATTAAAAACAGCACATTTTCAACTTTGTCACAGGAGCATTCCAACTTCTAGAGACAAACTAGACAATAAAATTGACAAATAATGTAGCATGCAATACATTCATTGGTAGAAACTCATAGTCAATTACATGTAGCATTCACATTTACCTAGAAATTTTTCCAAATTATTTTAAGTAGGAAAAAAAAAGTAAAGAAGCTAAAACATAAATCTTTTCACATTAAGTCAAAATCAAACTGACCATTGCCAAGAGGTGACACCTTGGTAGTAATAGCGGCAAACCCAACATAAACCTTCCACATACTTCCAAACCTACAACATAGAACTTCAAAACTATTACTTCTAAAAGACTTTTAATTCCTCAAAATACATTGGAACAGGAAATATATCAAACATTGATCATCCAGAACCATTTTTCATAAAATGTTAATCAAACACTTTCCAGGAAAAAGTAAAGGTATAACAACTTACCACATCTCTCTTAATTTGACCAATCTCCTGTGGATTTGACAAATCAAACTTCTCGGCATAATACCTATCTTTATACCCAGGCTCCCCCAATTTAACCTGAGAAAAAGAATATCATAAATCATTCTAGTCAACATAATTACTTCCTCAACATAAAATATTTATTTAGTCCAGGTGAAGCGTTATCCTCAATCAGTGCACCTAAATAACTCCAACTTTTAAATGAAATAATAATAATAATCCTAACCCATCT